>NC_069504.1:577088243-577093243 GCF_027579735.1 Bombina bombina
ACAGTTCCAAGCACCATCACAATGTTAGCAAAACCCCCATATACTTGCGGTTTGAAGATAAACTTGAATATTAGGAAAGTGGAGAGACCAATGTAGTATAGGAGACACTTGCAGCTTCTAATCAGCCGCCCGTTCGTGTCCACAACGCCGTAGCGCACTGCCCATTTCTGAAAGCTATCCTTCCTATATATATAGATATATATATATATATATATATATATATATATATATATATATATACTATGTAAGAGGAAGAAATCTCAGAGTCCAATCGGATGTATAATCCAGACTATCAAAGTCTTTATTGCCTCAGTAGCTGATGCCCAGAGAAACCTACATGCAGAGTTAAATATTGTGAACACGCTTCATGAATCCACAGTCTCTTTGCCAAGCGACATTTAAACAAAGTAAAGGAGGGTTGTCCGTGTATTAAAAGTCTCATAAGTCAATGTCCAAAACAATGCAGCTGGAGGACGCTACCGGTATGGGTGTACAACAATGTGTGTATACACAACAAACCAGTCACTATGGGGCCCATTTATCAAGCTCCGAACGGAAGACTGTTGCTCCATAACTCTGTCCGCCTGCTCTGATGAGGCGGACAGGAATCGTCACAATTAAACCCGATCGAATACGATCGGGTTGATTAACACCTCCCTGACTGCGTGAGTCAGCAGGGGGCGGCGTTGCACCAGCAGCTCTTGTGAGCTGCTGGTGCAATGCTGAATATGGATAAATTGGCCCCTATGTGACCTCACCCTCTTACCGGTCCTGGTTATCCACGTTATCCGTTCACCCAATCAAGAGACAGGTCCAGCTCTGGCAGCTCCAATAAACTGTGGGCTTCCTCCGATCTCGATACACGGGCTCTCAGCAGTTACACACACACTGTATTTATATGTATATAATCTATAGACTTTGGTTAATTAAAGCAAATTAAATTCAATGAAGGATTGAATGGATATCTTTGGTCCTGAGAATCCTCCTCTGTTACAGAGTCTCACCCACTTAAGGTCCAATAGTTCTATTTCTGCTGAGGGGAGCTAAATAACCCCAGAGCAAGCCACACAGAAATGTAAGCACCATGTGTAATAAAAGATAATAAAGATAATATTCATAACAGGGGTCATAACACAGCAGGACCGCTGATAGTCTTACATTTAGTGTATTGTAGGAAGTGTTACTGCCCATTACTAGAGGATCTCACTATCCCTTTAACGAGACTGTGGTCCAGCTCCTAGTACCAGCAGTGTTTATTGAAGTGTTTCTCTTGTCTGCCCAGAGGGAACTTAGTTCCTCCTGCAAAAATAGTGCAGGAACTCAGTTCCCATGCATTCCCGCCCAACTTGACCCCTGTATATATATATATATATATATATATATATATATATATATATATATATATATATATATATATATATATATATATATACACATAAATATATATATATATATATATATCCCTAATTAGCTTTAACAGATGACGGTATTTTTTTTTTTTTTTTAAATCACTTTATACTACCATGATTGGGGTACTTCTTGTTGATGCAGGCTCAAGCCAGATTGGTTCCTCCTGATAAGGCAAGTGGTGGATGGAGTTTGGCTATTTAAAAACAATTACAGCAAACAAGATGTTAATTTATATAAAATGTTAAGACTTGAGTGATGTGTTATTGCATAGCAAGACAACAAGGTGCTTACTATCCCTTTAACACTTGCCTTCTCACACCTCCATTGCTGTCTTTTGTTATCAATGCTTGGTTCAGTGTTTTAGTAAGCATGAGCAACCAAAACTCTGTATTGTTTTTTAAAAAGATAGAAAAAGTTGCAGATCAGAAATACTGTCTGGCGCAGCCCTACCAGAATCATTTAAAACTAGTGATATATTGAGCAGAATCTGTCCTATATGGTAATGCGCCTTTAACTTATAGGGTAATAGATCAATGCGAATTTTCCTATGATATGTACTCTTGACTTGTTTGAATGATACTCTTTGATTCAGGATGCTTGCCAGCTGTTAAAATTCAGTTCAGTGAATCCTTCCTAGATAGCGATCGAAGAAGTGTCAAGAATGTGTGAAGAGGGGCTTAAAGAGAAAAGATGGATATAAGCACAGTATTGGCTATTCAAAGCAGAATTACAGCATGTCAGGAACATTTCATTGCTAATATTAATCACTGTACATCTCTGCCAATGTGCTGATTTAACAAAGTTTCTAACATTTTAGTACAGCATATCTAGCTTAATATAACAGCACGATTTAAAGTCATTTTATAGACGCTACTGATGCCATTGCTACACCCCCCAACACTGTCCCTCTTACCACATATATCCTTTCTACACAACCCCTACCATGATTGTTTCCTAATAATATCAAACCTCCCAAACACAAACCCTCTCTACATTATTCTTCCCAACTGCACCCCTCTTTGTGACACCATTATAGGGTCAAGTTATCAAATGCTTCGCCCCGCTATGGCTACAGGTTCTTAGCTGTGCGAGGGCAGGGGGCGAGATTGCACGCGAGCACAAAATAGCACTCGTGTGCAATGCTGAATTCCGGCAGCGTATGTGCCACCATGTCCGCCGCAGACTGATAAATCGACCCCTATAACTACAAAATAAAAATTGCTATTTTAAATTACAATAAAAACCACTTACCTGAAGTACAGCTGAAGAATTTTGATTCTTCAGTCTCATCTGTATGAGGTAAATCCAAAAGGTATATTCTCTTTCAATTGGAATGTAGGATGGGGATTCTACATGCAAAGTATCTGTAAGGTTCACAAAGTGCAAAATAACTAAAAATAGAAAAACTTATGTAAACTGGGCTTTTTGATGGCTAATAATGCTTTGAATTTTATTATGTAGAGGATGCAATAAAATGTAGAGATCTGATGTTGGCAGAGCAGAAGGTGTAGTTTTTTCATGGACAAGTCATGATGAAGAGAGGGGGTATACACTGAGAGAAGTGCTCAAGGGGAGAATGAACATAGCCATAATAACTTGTTCTAGTCACCACCCCAGAACCAGCATTTTTTCCCCGGAATGTGCCTTTCACAGACAAGAACTTTTCTACATTATATCAGTCTGGTCCTAACTAAAAAGCTGTGAAATAAAAGCCAATACTTTCCTAAAAAAAGAGACAACATGGCCACTCCAAACATACATTTCAGATGTGTTTGGACCTCATCAGTGAAGTGCACCAATATAACTCTAGCATATTCCACATTAAAGATCATAATTAGCATACACAAAAGGGAGTTAGCCCAATGCCTGATGTACAGTTATCACTGTGTAAGCAGAATGCCTCTACATAGCTGCCAACTATGCTGTAAAACAAATCTGCCATAGAAATGCCTATATTTTGGATATACCTGTCCTATTGTGGTACCCTTGAATTCAGCATGCATGAAAGAAAACTTATATGATTGTGATCTGATCTCTGGTTAATTTTCGGAGCACTACTTGCTACCACAGGCCTGCAATAAATTAGCGCTCCACTTGTAATCTAGCCCATAGTCAGATAATGTGTTTTAAAATGACTTATAGGGGTATTTAACCATTTGTTTATTCCTTGTAGTACTGACAGATTGATGGGTACACATGATATCATAGTGTACAAAGAAGGTATCTCACACGATAGTACATGCTTTAAATTAAATCCTTGCCACTATAGACCCACATATGCTTTCTATGTTTACACTGGTTATTAGACCCACCTGAAGGAACTCAAGTACTTGTATATCTTCATTCAGAAAATCTAGGCCAGTACAAACAAATGCTAAGCTGACAATTTGTTAAAGAAGTAAAGCAAACAGGGGAGAATGCTGTGCCAAGTATTGGGAAGGTTGAACCAGGATATAGTAATGCAAATATTCCAGAAATGTATACCGGCCACAGCATCTGTAATCAAATAGGCACAAGGGATTTACAGTTGTCACTGCTGCCCCTGTACATTGTCACTTTGACGATAATTTGGGCACTAGAACTAATCTGTGTGAAAAATATCATGTATCAAAGCAATATGCCAAATTGCTAAAGTCATGACAGGAATGTTGTATACCTAGAAAACACATAAGCTACCTTGGTATGCACCATATTAGGAGAGTTGTTTGCAACATGGAGTAATGCTGATGGTTTATATTGTATTCCAACTTGAGAACAAGACAAAAACTGTATAAATTAAGATGTATAAACTTATATTGTTGTTGTCTGGGGGACTCACATCTGCTAAAGAAAAACAAATATAAAATCCCCAAGGTTGTCTCTTGAATTCACCTGTGATCAAATTCTAATCTTCCCATCTAATTATGCCTGAGGAAACGGCCCTTCAGTGCCGAGAAACGCGTTGTATTAGAGGGGATTACCCCCTGTTCACTACTTGTTGTTATTATATTCTTTTAATATTTTAATTTTTAAATTTCAATTTTTGTTTTCAGTTTTTTTTTAATAAAAAGGTATTTTACTATAACACAAGTATAGTGGTTTTTACCTTACTTCTCATTGCCCAATATTGGGCTGTGTGTGTATTTATCCTGTTTTTGGACCATATCGTTGGCAACACCTGGAGTGGGTGAGCTGATGCGCCCGAATTTAAAATTATCAGTCTGCATCTACCAGCACATAGGTGTGTTTTTGTACATCCTGTTGCAACCACCTACGCAATATCTCCAAAATTCATCCTTTTCTGAGTGCTGAAACTACTAAACAGCTAATCCATTCCCTAGTAATTTCCCAGCTTGACTACTGTAACATCTTACTAACTGGCCTTCCTCTCTCCCACCTCTCCCCCTTCAATCCATCCTGAATGCCTCTGCTAGGCTAATCCACCTCTCCCGCTGCACCCCTCTGTGAGTCCCTTCACTGGCTCCCCATTCACAGCAGAATTAAATTCAAAATTCTCACTCTGACCTACAAAGCCCTTACCAATGCAGCCCCCCCATACCTTTCCTCACTCATCAACAAATATACTCCAGCCCTTCCCCTAAGATCCAACA
>NC_069504.1:577098243-577173243 GCF_027579735.1 Bombina bombina
TTATAAGGATCGCTATAAAGGAAAAGAGACCCCTAAACTAATGTGAATAAATACATAGTACAGGCAGGTCCCATCCCCCTAGATACAGAAAATACTAGTGCTAACAGGGTTCCGTAGTGCAAGGTTAGTAGCACCAGCACTCAGTGATGTGTCAACACTGCGGTGTGCATCAAAAGTAACATCCACTAATGTACATAACAGAAACAACCTAAATAAGGGTACACCCATTGGGCACCCCTCCTGGAGGATAAATATGGGCAGAGCCTACAGCCAATCAGCAACCAGACTTCATGAACCCACTGTGGATAAAAGAATGCAAACATAGTATCAGATACTGTACAAACTAAATTAATCCCCTTAGAAAGATACAACCAGATACATTAGAAGCGTAAACAGCTTAGTTCATAAAAAACAATGCCAGTCTATCCCCATGTTCAAACCTCTGGGGTGTATAGTGTCCAGTTTGAAAATCCACTCTGCCTCCTTCTGTAGGAGACGGGTGTCCCTGTCACCTCCCCTAGGCATTGGGGGTACATGATCGATGAGTTTAAATCTCAGGTCCGCCACAGAGTGACCCTTCTCCATAAAATGTCTGGCCACCGGTTGGTCACTCTCAATTGCCGTCCGGATGGCACTCCTGTGATTAGCCATCCTTTTCTTAATGTCATCTGACGTCTTACCTATATAGAATAGGCCACAGTTGCAATTCAGCATGTACACCACAAATTTTGTGGTACACGTAAGGAAATGCTTGATCTTGTAGCTTGTGTTATTGTGTGGGTGTTTGAACTGCTTGCATTGCAGCATGGCGTTACACGTTACACAACTCGGGCATTTCCTTACGTGTACCACAAAATTTGTGGTGTACATGCTGAATTGCAACTGTGGCCTATTCTATATAGGTAAGACGTCAGATGACATTAAGAAAAGTATGGCTAATCACAGGAGTGCCATCCGGACGGCAATTGAGAAAGGCAAGAGTGACCAACCGGTGGCCAGACATTTTATGGAGAAGGGTCACTCTGTGGCGGACCTGAGATTTAAACTCATCGATCATGTACCCCCAATGCCTAGGGGAGGTGACAGGGACACCCGTCTCCTACAGAAGGAGGCCGAGTGGATTTTCAAACTGGACACTATACACCCCAGAGGTTTGAACATGGGGATAGACTGGCATTGTTTTTTATGAACTAAGCTGTTTACGCTTCTAATGTATCTGGTTGTATCTTTCTAAGGGGATTAATTTAGTTTGTACAGTATCTGATACTATGTTTGCATTCTTTTATCCACAGTGGGTTCATGAAGTCTGGTTGCTGATTGGCTGTAGGCTCTGCCCATATTTATCCTCCAGGAGGGGTGCCCAATGGGTGTACCCTTATTTAGGTTGTTTCTGTTATGTACATTAGTGGATGTTACTTTTGATGCACACCGCAGTGTTGACACATCACTGAGTGCTGGTGCTACTAACCTTGCACTACGGAACCCTGTTAGCACTAGTATTTTCTGTATCTAGGGGGATGGGACCTGCCTGTACTATGTATTTATTCACATTAGTTTAGGGGTCTCTTTTCCTTTATAGCGATCCTTATAATTCTGGGCCACCGGACTCTAGCAAACCTGTAATCATAGCATCAGCCTGAAACATACTGTGACCGACATATCTTTTGACTTTGGACCCCTGCCCCCCTATCTCATAGCAAAACTGTCACTCACACAGGGATAGGGGCTTGTCCCAGACGGCCTATCAGGGACCTTGCCTTACACAGTAATAATTGACTGGGCATGGCTTACACGCATGCGCACACTTATAGACATCCTGTTTGTGACCCTGTAAAATTGCCTATGCACGGACAATAGGTGTCTTGACCGCAAGACCGGTGCTGACAGGTTAGAAATGACAGACGCATATACCCTTCTCATCGTGTATGTCAGACTGAACTAGCTGGGTTACTAGACCTAAGTGGGTGACTCCTGATATCTGGGTATTAGGGGTGTTGTACTATCTTCTACTGCATATCCTGCTGCATTTATTACGTTCGTGACCCGGACCCTTCCTTCCCTTAGTAGTACCTTGGGGCCCTCTTACCATGCCATTTTAATAACTCTGTTTGTCCGGTGTGGGGGCTTGTCCTTTCTATCCTATTGGGTACCTAGCTGGAGCATTGGGGGCTGGACTGCGCCGGGTTTCCACGCATGCGCATATCCCTTGTTGTTCCGCTAGTAACTGTGCTAGATTCAGCGCGAGGTTGGTCCGATGCTGAACAGGGTGATTACATAGGTCGTGCTACACTTTGTGCATGTAATACGGTCACATTGTTTGAGGTATCTGTATAACGAGTTTGCTGTTATTTGCGTCTATAGCATTTATGGTACACATGACCCTTGACTATGTAGTACGGATATTATGAGTTAGGCATTTACTATAAGTGCATTACGTGAATTGCATTTCAATATGATGAGGTGCCGATGTTTAACTAAACGTTTTTTCAACCCCTTTTTTCTACACATTCTTGTTTTCCTGTACTTAGCTAATAATATTGTGATATGTCTCTTTAAAAGGACACACTGCCACTGGGGTATTAGAAGTACTAATATACAGCAGGTGTATTATGTGGTAGGATGATGTGTTGATTTGCTAATTGACCTGATGCTAATTAACCATAATGATCTGGTTTCTTTGATGTCTTTGTTGCATTGGTAAATGTATTTACTTTAAACTGGTTGTTTGGTTGCTATGGCAACCATTTTTGGCGTTTTTTTTGCACTAGGGGGAGGGGTTTGTGTATGCTTAAATGTTTGTCTCACTTGTATGTTGTTGGTCTGATGAAGGGGAGCATTCCCCGAAACGTTACTGAATAAACTACTTGTTTTTTACTTAAGTCCAGAGAGTGCTGTTTCCTGTTTTGCTACATTTCAACTACTCTAGCACCCTGGCCCTTGGAGAACTGTTTGTGAGAGTGCAACTGACTCTTTTTGCTTGCATACCCTCCTGATGCACCCACCAGCAAGTGACACATCAGATCCCTCACTCTGTTGTACTACCGGACTTGTGTTTTAACATTGTATCATCACCACGGTGTGGGTATTCACTGGGGACTAATTGGTACTACTAAAGCAACAATGGAGCACATTGAACCCACGCAGGCCACAGCCACTATTCCAGCTGATGTGGAGGGTGCAGAGACACTATCCATGAGTGACTTGGATGCAGCAAGGATACTGTTTGACACCTTACTACCTGAAGATCCAGCGGAAAATGCTGTGACTGTGTACAATCAACTCATCAAATTGAAGAAAAAAGAGGTGGATCTTAAACTTCATGGCATTTACCTTTCTGAGTACCATAGAAAGAGACTGATACCTAGAGGCTTTAGAATCAACAATGTGCCCACCATAGGCAGACAGAACTCTGACTTCTGCAGGAAATGGGTAGCGATATTGAATAAATGTTCCCTTGATTTGATCTTGCTAGTGGTCGAGGAAGTCAGATGTCAGATGCAAAAAGCAAAGGATGATATCAGCATTTTGGAGGAAGTTAAAGGCCAGATCCTGATGCAGGACAAATCAGAGAACTGGATGGACAAGATTAACACACAACTACGGGAATACAACAATGCCTTAATTGCCTTCAAAAACAAAAAACTTGGTTATGTTATGGAGGATTATAAGGATAAAAAGGTTTACCGATGGACACTTGGACCGGTTGAAAGAGCCCAGTACCAGCCAAGAAGACAAAGAAGGTTTAGAACATATGCACACCGACAACTGAACACGGTGGATTCAAGTTCTGGCTCTGACACGGATTACTCGGGTGACCGGCCACAGGAGAATGAGAACCAGCACAGCACTCAGCCTTTTTTAGGCATTACCACCCGCTCCAGGGGAAGGGGCGAAGACGGCATACACGCAGGGGTGGATTTTGGAAGAAGACCCCCACTACCCCGCAGGAGGAGGAGGATGTAACGGTCAATCTTAGCCAGCATGTCCTGAATGACAACGAAAGGCGGGTACTTATGAAGGGCCTCTCCTTTGTACCCACAACTAAGGCTGATGACTTCACTACTTATATTGACAGTATGCGTTTCCAGAGGCAGCTGAAATTGGGTGACTTTTTCCAGGGAAAGGGATTGGAAGAAAACAGACACCCCTTTAAGAAACCAAGTACATTTGAACCACCCACGACGAATCCAAGTATTAGAACTTATACTCGCCTTATCCAACAAAGATTGGGACAGAGGGAGCAAGGCCTAACTAGAAATAATATGACAACAACTGACTGGGAAGCTGTTCAATCCCTTAGAAATGACTCTACCATTGTCATACGCCCAGCGGACAAGGGTGGTGCGGTTGTTCTGCAGGATTATCAAGATTATAAAACTGAAATAGATAAACAACTGGCGGATGTCTCAACCTACAAAGCCTTACCTTGTGACCCCACGATTACCTATAAAGCACGGATTGACTCAGTTATTGAACATGCAGCACAAATGAACTGGATAGACCCTACCACCAAGGAATGGCTAACCACTAACAACCCAGTCAGGCCAATTCTCTATACACTCCCCAAGATACACAAACAATTGGTACACCCACCTGAACGCCCCATTGTCTCAGCACGGGGGTCACTCCTACAACCCCTGGCTAAATATGTTGACTCTATGCTACAACCACTGGTTGTAAACATGCACTCATACTTAAGAGACTCCACCACACTCATTGCATATCTCACTGACATATCTGACATAGAACCAGGAGACGTGCTTGCCAGTCTTGACGTCACAAGCCTCTATACTATTATACCGCACGAAATGGGGATGGAGATAATTACCAACTGCCTTGAAAGATGCCCATATGTGGGTCCCCCTACCAGCTTTATTATTGAACTTCTATCTCTATGTCTTAAGCTGAACTACTTTAAATTCGAAAGGAGATTTTATCTTCAGCTCATGGGAACGGCCATGGGCTCGAATATGGCACCTGCTTTTGCAAACTTATTCATGGAACATATGGAGGAAAAGGTGTTCAAGGTATATGACAATCAACAAGTACGCTTTTACAAGCGCTACATTGATGATATCGTTGTGGTCTGGAGAGGCACGATTGAGTCCTTTGGCGAGTGGGTCAAATCCCTGAACACAATAGGGGGACAGGTTCAATTGAAGGAAGTGTCCAGCTACAATGAAGTGGATTTCCTGGATCTAAGAATTTATAAGATAAACAACAGATTGGGTACCACCTTATTTAAAAAGTCTACCGACAGAAACACACTGCTACATGCTTCTAGTTACCATCCAAGATCACTCATAAAAGCCATCCCTAAGGCACAGCTGCTGAGAGTCATCCGCAATAACACATCAGAGGAAAACCGTGAGCTACAACTGAAAGAAATGGAATCACGGTTTTACAGCAGAGGATACAATGGTAACACTATAAAGGAAGCAAGGGCCCAGTTGAGTATGAAAATGCCAAAAAGAGACCAACAGAAGAGGATGAATTTTGTCACTGCATACACCCCTAGCACGAGAACACTAGGAGTTACTTTAAAAGAGAAATGGGATATTGTCCAGACTGATCCATCATTACCATACCACGACTATGGACCACCCAGAATTGGATATAAGAGGGGAAGAAACCTAAAAGACATCTTAATGAACACTGATCCAACTGATAGCTACAGCAAGGTCAAGACAAACACCAAAAGGGGCTCCTACAAGTGCCCGAGTTGTGTAACGTGTAACGCCATGCTGCAATGCAAGCAGTTCAAACATCCACACAATAACACAAGCTACAAGATCAAGCATTTCCTTACGTGTACCACAAAATTTGTGGTGTACATGCTGAATTGCAACTGTGGCCTATTCTATATAGGTAAGACGTCAGATGACATTAAGAAAAGGATGGCTAATCACAGGAGTGCCATCCGGACGGCAATTGAGAAAGGCAAGAGTGACCAACCGGTGGCCAGACATTTTATGGAGAAGGGTCACTCTGTGGCGGACCTGAGATTTAAACTCATCGATCATGTACCCCCAATGCCTAGGGGAGGTGACAGGGACACCCGTCTCCTACAGAAGGAGGCCGAGTGGATTTTCAAACTGGACACTATACACCCCAGAGGTTTGAACATGGGGATAGACTGGCATTGTTTTTTATGAACTAAGCTGTTTACGCTTCTAATGTATCTGGTTGTATCTTTCTAAGGGGATTAATTTAGTTTGTATAGTATCTGATACTATGTTTGCATTCTTTTATCCACAGTGGGTTCATGAAGTCTGGTTGCTGATTGGCTGTAGGCTCTGCCCATATTTATCCTCCAGGAGGGGTGCCCAATGGGTGTACCCTTATTTAGGTTGTTTCTGTTATGTACATTAGTGGATGTTACTTTTGATGCACACCGCAGTGTTGACACATCACTGAGTGCTGGTGCTACTAACCTTGCACTACGGAACCCTGTTAGCACTAGTATTTTCTGTATCTAGGGGGATGGGACCTGCCTGTACTATGTATTTATTCACATTAGTTTAGGGGTCTCTTTTCCTTTATAGCGATCCTTATAATTCTGGGCCACCGGACTCTAGCAAACCTGTAATCATAGCATCAGCCTGAAACATACTGTGACCGACATATCTTTTGACTTTGGACCCCTGCCCCCCTATCTCATAGCAAAACTGTCACTCACACAGGGATAGGGGCTTGTCCCAGACGGCCTATCAGGGACCTTGCCTTACACAGTAATAATTGACTGGGCATGGCTTACACGCATGCGCACACTTATAGACATCCTGTTTGTGACCCTGTAAAATTGCCTATGCACGGACAATAGGTGTCTTGACCGCAAGACCGGTGCTGACAGGTTAGAAATGACAGACGCATATACCCTTCTCATCGTGTATGTCAGACTGAACTAGCTGGGTTACTAGACCTAAGTGGGTGACTCCTGATATCTGGGTATTAGGGGTGTTGTACTATCTTCTACTGCATATCCTGCTGCATTTATTACGTTCGTGACCCGGACCCTTCCTTCCCTTAGTAGTACCTTGGGGCCCTCTTACCATGCCATTTTAATAACTCTGTTTGTCCGGTGTGGGGGCTTGTCCTTTCTATCCTATTGGGTACCTAGCTGGAGCATTGGGGGCTGGACTGCGCCGGGTTTCCACGCATGCGCATATCCCTTGTTGTTCCGCTAGTAACTGTGCTAGATTCAGCGCGAGGTTGGTCCGATGCTGAACAGGGTGATTACATAGGTCGTGCTACACTTTGTGCATGTAATACGGTCACATTGTTTGAGGTATCTGTATAACGAGTTTGCTGTTATTTGCGTCTATATCATTTATGGTACACATGACCCTTGACTATGTAGTACGGATATTATGAGTTAGGCATTTACTATAAGTGCATTACGTGAATTGCATTTCAATATGATGAGGTGCCGATGTTTAACTAAACGTTTTTTCTACACATTCTTGTTTTCCTGTACTTAGCTAATAATATTGTGATATGTCTCTTTAAAAGGACACACTGCCACTGGGGTATTAGAAGTACTAATATACAGCAGGTGTATTATGTGGTAGGATGATGTGTTGATTTGCTAATTGACCTGATGCTAATTAACCATAATGATCTGGTTTCTTTGATGTCATTGTTGCATTGGTAAATGTATTTACTTTAAACTGGTTGTTTGGTTGCTATGGCAACCATTTTTGGCGTTTTTTTGCACTAGGGGGAGGGGTTTGTGTATGCTTAAATGTTTGTCTCACTTGTATGTTGTTGGTCTGATGAAGGGGAGCATTCCCCGAAACGTTACTGAATAAACTACTTGTTTTTTACTTAAGTCCAGAGAGTGCTGTTTCCTGTTTTGCTACATTTCAACTACTCTAGCACCCTGGCCCTTGGAGAACTGTTTGTGAGAGTGCAACTGACTCTTTTTGCTTATATATATATATATATATATATATATATATATATATATATATATATATATATATATATATATATATGTGTGTGTGTGTGTATGTGTGTGTGTATATGTGTGTGTTTGTATATAAATATATGTATATATATATATATATGTGTGTGTGTGTATATGTGTGTGTTTGTATATAAATATATGTATATATATATATATATATATATATATATATATATATATATATATATATATATATATATATGTGTTTGTATATAAATATATGTATATATATATATGTGTGTTTGTATATAAATATATGTATATATATATATGTGTGTGTGTGTTTGTATATATGTGTGTTTGTATATAAATATATGTGTATATATATATATATATATATATATATATATATATATATATATATATATATATATATATATATATATATGTGTGTGTGTTTGTATATATGTGTGTTTTTGAAACAAATGGATGTTCCTGTGCTGAAAAAAAAAGGATTTGCTCTTATACCTACAGTATGCAGCAGCAGGTTACTGTCCTCCAACAGAGCCATTGAGCTTCTAACCCACAGACCAGTTGTGAACTTCCTGTTCCTTTCCAAATAAAAACAAGCAGCTTTAATTTGAACTTTTCACACAAAAACTATTTTCAACATATGTAACGTGTGTCCCTTCATATGCATGATTTATTTATTATTTAACTTTAACTTCCCTAATATTGCTATAAAACTTTTAACATTTCTCTGAAAGCATCTTTGTTTACTAAGCTTCTGTTGTACATATCACCTTAGTTTTGTTCCCTTTTCCTCTGACATCTTTTTTAGATTGATTTTTGATTGATGTGATCTAATGTCTTGTAATAATAAAGCACTCAGAATACATTTTAAGAGGGAAATGCTTGATATATGCTGGTTTTATTAATACTGACTGTATTCCTTTGTATGAGTGACACAATCACATGTTGACATGCTTATAACGAGTGAGAGCAAGTTATGGCATGAACAAAAAAGGATAAACATCATTTTATTTCATCTCAAGTACCTAATCACCTCCAATAGTGAAACCTATGATCAGTTTGTCAGTTGATTCAGTTGATAATTATGCTCTTGAGTAATAACCAGTGAGTAATCTAGGTTATGCATAATGAATATTAAGGTAATTTATGCTCCACACCCACAGAAAAAAAACCAAACAGAACTTAAAGAGGATGTTGTGTAAATTTATAAATACACAAAGAGCTTCATATTGGGTTCTGGATGAATGAAATGTTTATTGAAGATATTTAAAGTGACATTGTTCAATTTTGTATAGATGTAGTTTACACCAGCAATTTATAACTGCCCTACAAATGATTTGCATAAAAATAAATGTTTTAATATATTTAAAGGGACACTCAGGTCAAAATTAAACATTAATGATTCACATAGAGAAGCAATTTTAAACAACTTTCCAAGTTACTTCCATTAACAAAATGTGCAGTATTTTTATATTTACTCTTTCTGAGTTACCATCTCCTACTGAGCATGTGCAATAATTCACAGAATATATTAGCACTGCGGAATCTGTTGGCGCTCTACAAATAACCGATAATAATATATGCATTTGTGATTGGCTGATGGCTGTCACATGATACAGGGGGAGTGGAAATAGACATTACTTTGAAATTAGTCAGAAAAAATCTACTAATTTGAAGTTCAGACTAAGTGATATTGTATTGT
This sequence comes from Bombina bombina, assembly GCF_027579735.1. NCBI lineage: Eukaryota > Metazoa > Chordata > Amphibia > Anura > Bombinatoridae > Bombina > Bombina bombina. The sequence goes on from NC_069504.1 coordinate 577,107,888, forward strand.
CTTTTTATTATGCATTTGTTGATTATGCACATCTACTGTATTTACTGGTCCTTTAAATCTGTCAGTTTGTAGGCACAATTTGCAAAGGTTCAGAAATCAAGATCAGTTAAAGGGACAGTCAACACTAACATTGTCATTGTTTAAAAAGATAGATAATGCCTTTACTACCCATTCTCCAGCTTTGCACAGCCAAAATTGTTATATTAATATACTTTATAACATTTAAACCTCTAAATCTCTGTCTGTTTCTAAGTCACTAAAGACAGCCTCTTATCACATGCTTTTTTATTAGCTTTTCACAACAGGTTTGTGCTAGTTCATGTGAGCCATATAGATAACATTGTGCTCACGCCCGCGGATTCTAACAACACAGCACTAATTGGCTTAAATGCAAGTCAAAAGATAATAAATAAAACGTCATGTGATCAGGGGGCTGTCAGAAGATGCTTAGATACAAGGTAATCACAGGGATAAAAAGTATATTAATATAACCATGTCGGTTGTGCAAAACTGGGGAATGTGTAATAAAGGATTTAAACAATAAAAATGTTTGAGTTGACTGTCCCTTGAAGTAGCATAACTCTTGAAAAGCTACTTGAGAATGTTTATTTTATCTAGAGTACAGCTAGACAGAATAATCTTTAACAATGGTGTAAACAGTCACTGTGTAGCATATATGAGGTATAGTTAAAGGGATAGTCTACACTAACATTGTTATTGTTTAAAAAGATAGATAATACCTTTACTACCCATTCTCCAGCTTTGCACAGCCAACATTGTTATATTAATATACTTTATAACAATTAAACCTCTAAATGTCTCCCTGTTTCTAAGTCACTATAGACAGCCTCTTAATCACATGCTTTTTATTTGCTTTTCACAACAGGAGATTGCTAGTTCATGTGGGCCATATAGATAAGATTGTGGTCACACCCGTGAAGTTATTTAAGAGTTAGCATAACACAGCACTTAACCTTTTAAAGCCGTTATGCCGTTCTATTCCGTCATAATTACACTGGGCTTTAAAGCCGTTATGAAGGAATAGAACGTCATAGCTAACTGCTGTCCTGAAGCTTTCTGTGCTTCCAGGATTTGATCGTGGTCTGGAGGGCGTTCCTAGGGTTGTAGGGACGCCCCCCCCCCAGACGCGATCCAATAATTGAAATCTCGCTTTAGCCCTGACACGAAAGGGTTAATTGGCTAAAATGCAAGTCAATAGATAATAAATAAAAAGTCATGTGATCAGGGGGCTGTCAGAAGATGCTTAGATACAAGGTAATCAGAGGAAATTTGATTATAAAATTAAATCATGAATAAAAAATTTTAATTTTGCCTGTTAGAAACAATATACAGTCTACTTCCAGTACTTTGTTTGCCCTCTTATCCTGTAAGTTAAATGTGAAATATTGTATTTTTTTCCTCTGCGTCCAGGGATGCTGGAATGCACACAGCACCAATTAAATGTTCAAAAAGTGTAAGAAGCTTTTTTTTAAAATGGTTTTTGCACTGCAAAGTGTTTTCAATAGTATTATTTGATTAGCTTCCATATCCCTTTAATTCAAAAACATCAATTCATTTTAGTATTATCTCACTGCATTTCCTGGAAAAATAACCCAACTTGTTACCCCAGTTCAAGGCAGAAGGCTTGGATACAACTTGCCCCAGTTCAAGGCTGAAGGCTTGGAAACAAGGCTTGGATACAACTTGCAATAGAAAAACTTTGCTGACTATAGACCACACCTTTTATTCAGTCATGTTTTGGCTCCAGGGACCTATTAGAAAAGCAGGTTAGCTTGAGTGATCTTGAAAACCTGCCAGTAAGGCAGCATCGCAGCAAATCAGTTAAAGTGAATGTAAATTTTGATGTTTAAGTGCCCGGTTTTTAAAACTTTGATTAAAATCAGGGGCACTTTAATTCATCAAAATTTACATTTCACTCCTGTTGTGACAAAAAAACTTACCTTTTAATCTTCACAGCAGCTGCTGCTTCCTCCGGTCTCACAAGCCATTTCTGATGTCAGAAATGATTGATAGGTCATCCTCCAATCACAGATTCCCCCCCGGGGGATTCAGTGTCTGATTCACTGCTGTGATTGGAGGAAGCCAGATACCTCATTTTAGACCCAGGAAGAGGCTTTGAAAAAGGTGGAGGAAGCTGGAGCTGCTGTGAAGATTAAAAAGTAAGTTTATTTTCACAACAGGAGTGAAATGAAAATATTGATGAATTAAAGTGCCCCTGTTTTTAATCAAAGTTTTAAAAACCGGGCACTTTAGCATCAAAATTTACATTCACTTTAAAGTCATTGTTTTATTACACTCCTGTATTCCCCTTCATTTCCCCAGTTAATTTTATGTGACCTGCATAAACTTTCTCAAAGGGTTAATGGGGATGTTCCTGGAGGAAATTAGCCAAGGAAGGTGGAATAACAAAGTAAACATCTGCAAAAGGAAGGAGAGATCTGTTTGTTCTCATTCAAAATCAGATGACTAATGTTTGATTCAGTCTGGCTCTCCACCCTATCTTTTACCCAGTAAAACATACAGTATTCTCCCAGTTACCTGAGCCTATGTGTGCATAAGACATAAATGCTGCAGTGCATATAAACAATGTCAGAAACCGGAAAAGGCTAGCAACACAGTCTCCTGAATTTATATGTCTAGAAACACACTATACCACTCTAGGTTTTATTTTTTTATCATTTTCTAGCTCTTCTAGAAGCAGATACAGCACTGAGTCTTAAAGGATTATAAACGTTTAAAAAAATGACCACATAAAAAAAACATATTATTTAAAAGATTTTATAATCATCTGCACATTACACTTAGTTCATTTTGGAAACAAAGCTGCTATCCTCAGAAAAATATATATTTGAAATTATAACCTGATGTCATAAAATACCGCCCATAAAATGGTTGTGCCTGCTTCAATAATGAATAGCCAATCCCAGTGCTTAAAATTTGCATAGTTGTTGTGAGGATTTTGTGTGCTAACAATCAGATGTAAAACAAAGTAAATCACATGTGCATTGCTGCTCTGTATTTTTCTTAAATATGTAGCCATAGTTTAAAGTGTCATAAAACATGTTGAGATCTGTGCATATCCTAAAAGGACTATTTAAGTAAAAAAATGTGTGCATAAAAAATTGTTTAAAAATTGCTGGCAAGTATTTTAAAATCATTTTATAAAATAAGCAAAATTATTAAATAGCCATGCTGTCTGTAGTAGTCTAATCCACACCCCCACCACTTATCAGCGTTTAGCATCAGGAACACAGGTATTATATATCAACAGCAGCTTATTTGCTTCTATGCATGCTCCAGCAGATAATGAGTGTGTACTTCTGCATTCTACCAAATCAAACGTAGATATAGATATACAGCCATAGAAGGAAATGTGAGGGGGTAGTTAGAGCTGTACAATTTGGACCAGTGGCGTCACTAGGGTTGGTGTCACCCGGTGCGGTAAGTTATGGTGTCACCCCCCCCCCCCCCCGGAAAGCAGACACACACAAAAACACAGGCAAACACACATACAAACACTCAGACACACTTAAAAACATACTCAGATGCACACACAAACACTCGGAAACACACTCAGACACACACTTACAAAATATGTAAACTGCACTGCATTAATTATGAAGCTCATGCCTAGAGCTGCTCCCTGGCTCAGCAGAGCATCAAATGAAAAATAAACAGAGCACTCTAAAAATAAATCACTAAAGAAAAGGTTTAGGCGCAAACTATGAAAATTCTGCTCTCTGACTCTGTTCTAAGCCTGTCAGTGCACAGCCCCGGGCCGCGTGCCTACCGCTTCTTATGGCCAATCACCTCTGCACTCTGCCGACCCCCGCCCGCCCTCCTACCTGTTCAGTGTGCACTTAGTGTACCGTAACCGTAATGGTCTGGTGGGCATCATACGTGGCTCCTTCACTTTAAAGACAGTGTCAAACAGTCATGCGGTCAGGTGCCAGGCATCCCCTCATGATTTGCCAGTTTCAGTTTAGAGAGACAGCACAGCAGTGAGTGACTCCACTGCTCCACATGTCACTGAGCAGTGAGCACAGATAGGCAGGCAGGTTTAGGCTAGCAGCGCAGCTTTGCAAGCCCCACGGCATGCCCACAACATTCATAGCGAAATTGGGCAGGGGAGAAGCAAAGTACAAACAAGCAAAAGCAGCCGGGAAAACTATTTGTTGAAATTGCAGCACTGGCTCAAGGGGCAAACAATTGTGTGTCTACAACTTCCCCAGTCCCACCAATGTTCCCAAATGCCAGCCCCTCTAATAAAAAAAAAATCTATGCATCTCAACATTGTATTTCTTTGAATTTCAATAAAATTTAAAAAAAAAAAAAAAAAAAAAAATTTTTTTTTTTTGGTGTCACCCCCTGGAGGGTGTCACCCGGGTGCGGCCCGCCCCCCCCTAGTGACGCCACTGATTTGGACATTTTAAAGAAAGGGTTAATGGCGAGGCACTGCAGCATAAATTTGCAGGTAAAGTAATTAAAGTACATATTATTATATTTTGTCTCTTTCCCAACTTGTTTTATGTCCCTTTAACACTTACACAGAAGGACTGTTATGTTCTTTCATCACATGAATAATCATAATTGTGACCTGTACACAATGGTCATCAGTCTAGAGGTGCAATATTGTTATAGGCACTATATGCAGCTTTAATATTATCAAATTTATTATGCTTGTTTATCTAGAGGTGTTTACTCTGTCACGCCACTGCTTCTGATGGTCATGTGAGTGCTAAGATTTACTCTGAAACCCATTACGCATGCGCAGGAGAGGTAGCAATGAATAGCGCTTGCGTCGGATCACTAAAGCTTCCAAGCAGATGTCCAGCAGAGAACCCAGGTTGCCCACCGTGATTGGACTATGCAAATTAGTGGGTTTGGAAATAGGAAGATTTTATATAGAAGACAGAGGCAAAACTACTAAAAACACAAAATAAAAGGTATTTAAGCATTATACATGTTTACACTGAACTGTAGAATGATTGAATAAAAAAATGCCTTTTATATTCCTTTAAGAAATTAAATAATTTTATATTTCATCTTAGGTTTTAAATAGTAGACAGTTTTTTGTTGTTGTTTTTTTTTTTGTCAATTTACATTGGAGGAATCAGGTGAAAAGAAAGTAAAATACAATATTAAACATGGAGTCAATGTATCTAGCCAAAGTTGAAAGGAAGCCAAATATTTTCATTTAGTGTTATTGTATCAGAAGTCAGAACTGAGAAATGCTGTGTATCGCATTTACATGTAATATTTATATAAAAACAAAAGTACAGCCATATGAAACAAACTTTATAAATCTAAATATGGCTTCTATCTCAGAAATAACTAAAAGGGACATACAAAAAATTATCTAATGTAATGCAAAGGGGTTATACACCTATGTAAAGTCAGTGCCTGAGCTGCAATGCACTACTTGGGGCTAGTAGGTTACTGGGCGCTTCACACATATAGCACTTGTCACTGAATCACCAGATGTGTTTGGTCCAAGTAGTGCATAGCTGCTATGGAGCTGATTTTACAGATGTATTTAACCCCCTTTGCAGGAATAAAACACCCAGTTACATGCAAACAATAGTCCAATAATAATATGTTCTAACACATTAGAGCGTTTTCTTTTTGCACTGTTATGTCTCTTTAAACACAAAATATTTTAGCCTGTTTCATTGCTGTTCTTTGATATAATCATAGATATGTTTAAATTCAATGTTGCTTTAATATTGAAATCCCATGTGAACCTCCACTATGCACATTTGTGCAGGAATGGAATATAAAAGACTTATTGAAGTAGTCTCTTTTAGCTCACTCATACCCTAAAGAACCATAAAGGTTCCTGGTGACATCCAGGAAACCCTAAACATTTATCATAAACATGGCTCAGGAAGCCTGACGTCTGCAGTTAGTTTATGAGTTTTTTTCTTTGGGATTGAATTGTTCTGTAGAATTCTGACTGATATTATACATTAAAGTGAAGGTCCATTTACGAATATTGCCCCACGGCATTGTATAGACATTTAAAAATTAAGAAGTGTTTAATTCATGAAAAGTTTTAAATTTATTTATATTGAAGATTTTTTTACCTATTTACCGCTGCAACAGCGGTAAATAGGTAAAGCGCAGCTCTCCCGTTGACAGATTGATTGACAGATGACAATTCGTAAAAGAACCAATCCTTGTTTTCCCCCGGGCCGTGACATTTAAGCAAAGGGACTGAACACCCCGGGGGGGAAACAAGCATTCATTATTTTACAAATCCTCATCTGTCAATCATTTTGACAATATGGCGGGCAGGAGAGCTGCGCTTATCGTTGCAGCGGTAAATAGGTAAAAAATCTTCAATATATATAAATGTAAAACTTTTCATGAATTAAACCCTTCTTAAATTTTAAATGTCTATGCAATGCCGTGGGGCAATATTAGTAACTTCACTTTCACTTTAAAGTGCAAGTGTTAAAGATTAAAAATAATCCTTCCAAAATACAAGGGAGTGTTAAAATATAACTTTTCTTACATAAATTTAAAGGGATAGAAAGGTCAAAAATGGAATTGCATGGGTGCATTTTATATATGAAATAGAAGCGTTTTTGCAATGTACTTTCATTAGCAAAAATGCTTCTAGTAAGTTATTAGTGTTTTTGTGGCATACGCACAGATCCTGTGAGGCCCCGAGCACCAGTATTCAAACTCCACGCCTCAGAGAGCAGGTGTTCTGTTGAATTTTGCTCCCTTATCAAATTGTTCTACCTTAATGTGTGCATGCGCACAATTACGTAATTGCACTCCTCCACATGTTTCAAAAGATTGTGTGGAATGTGATTATGTAATTAAACGTATGCGCACATAATTTGGTAGCAAATTTCGACGGACAGCCTGCTTATCCTCACTTTCATTGTTAAAGGGACATTAAACCCAAATTTTTTCTTTTATGATTCAGATAGAGAATACAATTTTAAAAAAGTTTCCAATTTATCCTATTATCAAATTTGCTTTGTTCTCATGATATTCCTTGTTGAAGAGATACCTAGGTAGGTAGCGTGCACGTGCCTAAAGCAATACATGAAAGGAAATAGTGCTGCCATCTAGTGCTCTTGCTAATGAATAGCATTGTTGCAAAACTGCTGCCATATAGTTCTGCAGACACGTGCACACTCATGAGCTTACCTTCCTGCTTTTTAAGAAAGGATAACAAAAAAACGAAGAAAATTTGATAACAGAAGTAAATTTGAAAGTTGTTTAAAATTGAATTTTCTATCTGAATCATGAAAGAAAAAAAAAAGGGTTTTATGTCCCTTTAAAGCTGCGTGCAAGGACATGCGCACATGCACAGTTCATGATAGCAAATTGCGACGGACAGTCTGCTTAGCCTCACCAGAAGCAATACATACCACCTTTCAATCTCTTGAATATATTCTATACCACATAAAAATATTAAAATAAAGTGGCAAAATCATATTTGCAATATAAGTTGGTGTCTGTTATGGTTTCATGATATCAAACTACTGATTTCTCTGCTGTTTAAGCATAAATGTAATTGTGCTATAACTGTTTCCCTAGTATGAATTATCAATATGCATGTGCTGGAACTGCAATGTATTTTTATGTAACAAAGTTAATTTGGTAGAAACTTAAAATAATAGAACTACAGTACATCAAACTACCAGCTGTATTTGTTTTTAATATTATCCATTGTTTATCATATTGGAAAAGCCTAAATAAATGTCTCAGATGAATCTTGTCACACAAAAAAAAATATTTAATCCAATATTTGTTAAGTAGGTCATTCAGAATTTGTTTGTAAATCAAAATCCATTTGTTCACTTTTTCCTTTGGGGGACGTCTTCAGGTCATTAGAGTGGCAGCTAGATAGAAGTTTAAACTTAAAGGGATACTAAAGCCAATTTTTTTTTCTTTACGATTCAGATAGAGGGGGATATTTATCAAGCCATCAACCGCAAATACGACGGAATTCCGCAGTGTAATTGTTGCGAGCTTGATCCAACCTAGTTATCAAAGCCTAGAGACCGGCAAAAGTTGAAAATTGTGACTTAACATACAATCCGCCGGTCTCAATCCGACGCAGATTGATGCTTACGTGATTACAGATGTTCCGAATACACATTCGGCTCTATCTGACACTTTTTCCCATTTATCAAATTTCTAACAGGTACGCTCGCGGCTATTCCGGCCCAGCGTACCTGGTTTTCAATCCGCCACCCTGGAGGCCGCGGATGCCATAGAAATCAATGGGAGTCTGAAAGCAGCGAAAGCTTATGTTCGGTGCTGCCAGATATCCTATTGATTTATATGGTTGAAAACAAGTAACGTTTACGCCAAACACCCTAACATAAGCCCTGAGTCTAAACACCCCTAATCTGCCACCCCCGACATCGCCGCCACCTACATAATGTTATTAACCCCTATTCCGCCGCTCCCGGACCCCACCTCAACCTAAATAAAGTTATTAACCCCTATCCCGCCACTCCCGGACCCCACCGCCACTAAATAAATGTATTAACCCCTAAACCTCTGGCCTCCCACATCACTACCACTAACTAAACCTATTAACCCCTAAACCGCCAGCCCCCCACATCGCCATAAACTATATTAAGCTATTAACCCCTAAACCTAACAAGCCGCTAACTTTAAATTAAAATTACAACATCCCTATCTTAAAATAAATTTAAACTTACCTGTAGAATTAAAATAAACTATTTTTAAACTATTAATTAACCTACCCTAACTATTATACTACAATTAAAGTACCAATTAAATAAACTAAATTGCATATTAAAAAAACCTATCCCTACCAAAAAAAAAAACACTAAGTTACAAAAAATAAAAAACACTAAATTACGAAAAAAACAAACCACATTATCAAAAATAAAAAAGAATTACACCTAATCTAATAGCCCTATCAAAATAAAAAAGCCCCCCCCCCCCAAATAAAAAATCCCTAGCCTACAATAAACTACCAGTGGCCCTTAAAAGGGCCTTTTTGTGGGCATTGCCCCAAGAAATCAGCTCTTTTACCTGTAAAAAAAAATACAAACACCCCCCAACAGTAAAACCCACCACCCAACCAACCAACCCCCCCAAATAAAAAAACTATCTAAAATAACCTAAGCTCCCCATTGCTCTGAAAAGGGCATTTGGCTCTTTTATCTGCCCATACCCTAATCTAAAAATAAAACCCACCCAAAAACCCCTTTAAAAAAACCTAACACTAACCCCGACAATCCACTTACATTTATTGAAGTCCCGCTTGAAGGAGCCATCCAGCCGGCAAGAAGTCTTCATCCGGGCGGCAAGAAGTCTTTATCCGGGTGGCCTCTTCCATCTTCATCCAGCCGGCGAAGTCTTCATCCAGGCGACAAGAAGTCTTCATCCAGATGGCATCTTCTATCTTCATCCAGATGGCATCTGCTATCTTCATCAATCCGGCGCGGAGTGGGTCCATCCTGAAGACATCCGGTGCGGAGCTCCTCTTCATACGGTCGCTGCCGTAAACTGGAACTTCAATGCAAGTGAATTCATCCAAGATGGCATCCTTTGCATTCCTATTGGCTGAAAGATTTCAATCACCCAATAGGATTAGAGCTGCTAAAATCCTATTGGCTGTTCCAATCAGCCAATAGTATTTGAGCAGCTCTCATCCTATTGGCTGTTCCAGTCGGCCAATAGGATGAGAGCACAATCCTATTGACTGATTGGAACAGCCAATAGGATAAGAGCTGGCTTTTTTTATAAATAAGGAGATTTTATTCAGGTCCGCGGCCGCAATGTTAGGCGAGCGTATTGGTGCCGGTGAATGCAGCACAGTTGACAGTTTGATAAATATCCTCCATAGACTCTGCTTAGGTTGTCAACAAGGCACAAGCCCTAAATTTCTGGGTGCTATACAGGGTCCTTGGAGTAGAACTGAGGCTTGATTGCAGAGCAATTTCAACAAATGGTATTAGACAGAATGTTTTGTAAAAGATGCAGGTGACATTTTGCATAAAGGAGACAGCAAAGTGTTATATTAAAGTGGCAGGTGTAATGCTGGGAGATGGCAGATTAGGATAAATTAAATGCCATAAGGGGAAGAGGAGAGGATAAGGGCAGAGGGACCTACAATATTAATTATGTATTATTGTACTAAATGTTTGGCTTACTCATGCTGCATATACTTTAAAATAATAATTGTTTTTAATGCATATTTGTGCATGATTAATGCATTGGACATAAAATAACAAACAGATTCTTTTTCAGACAACTGGGCCAAAAGTGTATTGTTTGACCTGGCATCATCTTTCAAATGATGTGACTAAAGCGTAATGGAATCAGCTGGCATTAGTCGCTTTTGTGCAGAGTATTATCAACAAGAATGAGAACAGGGTTGACTAAAAAGGAGTTAGACCAATTGCAATCTCAAACCAACATCTACTCTGTCCTTCATAAAATGAGGATTACAACATAGACAATGATATGCGATTCCCCCACCCACAAATCCAGCATTTGTTTACACTCTTGTCTATATTCAATTATATGAATTTTTGTGATTATATATTGTGCAAACCATAATCAGTGTATAAATATGGCAAGGTAATAGATTATCACTGCATAACATTTTACTCCTCTAGAGTTTTCCACAGTTGTAATTTCTGCAGTGAGGTATAGAGAAATGTTATGGCGCAGGTGGCAAACGCAGTGACTAGCAATACTGACTGATTCTGATGAATGAGTGATTTATTTCCGTAACAGCTGATAAGTGCTGATTATGGCAGTTCCCTCACTTCACTGTTCTAAGTTAAAAGAGGGGTCTTCCATTACTGGTACATTTATTTATAAATAGCTATAAAATAAAGTGTGTATGCTGTAATAAAGTATAAGGTTTAACTAGTTAATCCCTTGATTGATATAATCTATTCATTTCAGTAATGTTTAAGTTTACATATAATAGAGATCTGCTGATATGGTTGTGTTGTGCAGATGCTGAGCTATGTGAAGGTGAGTTGAAGGTTATTGCCCATTTATACACAGCTTTTAATTTAAACCACATTTACTGTACTTGTATATATTACTCCATTTTTCCTAAACTACATCTGTCTGCTAATAATTATTTTTTTATAGTTAATGGCGTTATTAGTGTAATTGACAGCAGATTCTGCAGTATGAAATATGTTGTATTCCAGAAATAGATGTGTAAGATTCATATTGTATGTGGGCCATGAGTCATTGTACAACCCTATAAGATAAAATAAGTATAGTTAGGCTACACAACAAATAAGCAGAGGGTCAGCACAACAGAAAAGGTGCATTTCAGAGAGGGGAGATCGAAGCTGCAAAGTCATATAACTGTTTAGGTCATACCACAGACAGGGGTGGAGTTTGGCAAATCCTGGCTGCAGTTTGGTTGTTCCTGGACAAAGATTGGAGGAACAAAGATCTTCATTCTAAACATTTTTAATGCATTAATAACTTACAAATCTCTGCACATTAGACATCGGCAAATATTTGTATTTAGCTTTTGTTTACTGAATGAATGCTGAATATGGTCACAGGCAGCGGCTTTTGGCTATTTTCAGTGCCTCATTTATTAGTGTAACGGTGCAACACAGAAATTTTTGTGCAAATCATGATATTTGTGTGTTGTATTTTTACACAGATAAATCCAGTGCTGAAAATAGCCAAATGTGCTGCCTGCCGCCTTATTCGATATTCATTTAGTAAACAGATGCAGAATACGAATATTTGCCATGCCTACTGCACATTGTGCAAACAAAGGGTTAATCAGTTATATACCTCTTCAAAACCCTTGGGAGGTATGTTTATCTTATCTTGATTCTGCCTAATTGAGAGCTAACTGTAAATTAGTTTGCGCTCTGTAATCACTGTGTAGTATGTGGCTGGTACGACTACTAGCAACTAGCAGCATACGTTTCATAATTTGAGCACCAGTCTCTCTGGGGAGAAGGGAACCATACAATTTCAGAGAAAAAGCAGGTAAAATAATAATGATTTAAAATAAAATACTGGTTTATTTTCAATAATGAAAATGAGTGAATTAATTGATTAATAGATTGATCAATTAAGTAATGAAGGATTAACTGCCCATTTAAAAAAGAAATGTCCTGGCATATTTGGGTGTGGTACAATAATGACTGGCCTTGTATTAGCACCTGCAACACTCCTATTGAACTATTGTTGATTAGCATTATTTATGAACACATAATGTTAAAAAGATACAGTAAAGTCAAAATTAAATGCTCACTATTTAGACAGAGCATGCCATTTTAAACAACTTTCTCCAGTTTCATTTTCTTGGTATCCTTTGTTGAAAAGTATACTTAGGTAGGCTCAGGAACAGGAATGCACTTCTGTGAGCTAGCGGCACATATGCCTCTTGTCATTGGCTCCCCTGATTTGCTTGGCTAGCTCCCAGTAGTACATTGTTGCTCATTCAATAAAGTATAAAGTGAATGAAGCAAATTTGATAATAGATGTAAATTGGAAAGTTGTTTTTTTATTATATGCTCTATCTGAATAATGAAAGAAAAAAATTGGGTTTCATGTAACTTTAATGAGGAGATCTTTTCTAGTAATTTTGAACAAAGTAACAATAAAATGTTATGTTTAAAGTGAATATAAATTTAGATGATAAAGTGCCTGTTTTTTAAAAATCTGATTAAAAACAGGGGCAATTTAATTCATCAAAATTTACATTTCACTCGTGTTATGAAAATACTTACCTTTTAATCTTGACAGCCTCTCCAGCAATTCCCCCGGTCATCGCAAGCCTCTTCATACGTCAGAAATGACGGATTGGTCATCCTCCAATCACTGTTCCCGCCGCCCCCCCCCCCCTCCCTGGGGGAATCAGTGTCTCATTCAACACTGTGATTGGAGGAAGCCAGATTCCTCATTTTAGACCCGGGAAGAGGCTTTGTGACGGGCGGAGAAGCGATGCAGCGGCTGTCAAGATTAAAAGGTAAGTATTTTCACAACACAAGTGAAATGTAAATTTTTATGAATTAAAGTGCCCCTGTTTTTAATCGGATTTTGAAAAACCAGGCACTTTATCATCTAAATTTACTTTCACTTTAACACAAAATATAATGAAATATGTCTGAAAAAGTAAAGACTAGGAAAGAAAGCCGTAAGACATATTAGTGGAAAATACACATTATTATATATAAAGGTAAAAGTTATTTGTTGAGGATTGCTGGTATAGAGCATTGCAGGACTAGTTCATGCCAGATTTCAGATTTTATGCTTCATTTGCTTCCTCTGGAAAATTTTAACAAATTGATGAATTGGTGTAATAGATTCAAGCTAAACATTTTCTTTAGAATGAGTCAGAAAAAACGTAACTTGTCTTGAAAAATTTATTTAAAAGCATATTTAAACTAAAACATTACATATTGATGTTTCTTTTCGTCTCTTTGTTCGGGATCTGTACTATGTTCATGTTGCAAACAAATGTGTTAGAGAACCCCTGAAGCTTTCCAAATATTTTGTCCAGTTTATTTAAAAAATCCCTGAGTGTGAGCTAAATATAAAAGGCCTCCTATATCTAAATGCATTACAAATATGGTGCAGAAAGAAGTGAGGGAAACTCAGAGGGGTCAAATCACTTTTGTTTACATGTGTTGTTACTGGCAACCAAATAGGTAAAATAATTGAGCTGTGTGTTATTAGCAAGCAAGGGGTGAAATCACTGCTCAGTTAGGAAAGATATGCATTGTGGGATCAAAAGTAGGGCTTAAGGTAGATTTTAAGGTGGGCATTGTGTGATTTCTAGACGTTATTAAGAATTATTCAAATATTTAAAAGTAATTTATTATGTGCATGAATAAAGATATGTAACTGATTCAATTAAGAAACGCTCTCATGATCTGTAGTTTCAAATTATGTATTCCACTTTGTCAATTTACATATTTTCAATGATTTATTAGATTTTATTTTTTTAAAAATTGGTATTTTTCAGTGCATTAGAGTTTGCCATAGGTGGAATGCGCATTCATTTTCTTTGGCATTCAAATTATTATTATTATACTTTATTTATGAAGCGCCAACATATTCCGCAGCGCTGTCCATGGATACAATTCATTTAAATAAAACAATGCAAGACTTGTAAGAGACAGGACAAAATTTACAAACACATACAGGAGGGATTGAGGGCCCTATTCCCGTGGGAACTTACAATCTAGAAGGGTAGGAGGTTGAGAAACACGAGGTGAGGACTGCAAGATTTGGAAAGATGTTAATACAGAGTTAGATGAGGGAAATGTTAGGTAAGTGAAGTTAATTTATTATTGAGTTGGGTGGTAGGCTTCCCTGAACAGAAAAGTCTTCTGGGAACATTTAAGGGAAGACAGATTAGGGCAAAGCCTGACAGCACGAGGGAGAGTGTTCCAGAGGGTAGGTGCTACACGACAGAAGTCCTGCAGTCTAGCATGAGAGGAGGTGATAGTTGCGGGTGCAAGGAGCAGGTCATTGTTGGATCTTAGTGGACAGGCTGGAGTATACTTGTGTATTAGAGAGGATAGGTAGAGGGGAGCGGCGTTGGTGAGAGCTTTGTATGTAAGGGTGAGAGTTTTGAATGTAATTCTGCTGTGAATGATTCAAATCATTTAAAAGCTTATTTGAATAAGTTATGCTGGCTGCATTATAAATGGGAGCTAGCTGCTGATTAGTATCTGCCGATATATGCATCTTGTCATTGGCTCCCAGTAGTGCATTGCTGCTCATTCAACAAAGTATACCAAAAAAATGAAGCAAATTTTATAATACAGGTAAATCAGAAAGTGGTTTAAAATTGTACATTCTATCTGGATCCTGATAGAATTATTTTGGGTTGCATGTCACTTTAATTGTGCAAGTATATAATTTAAAATGCATCCAAAAAGCTATTTTAAGTGTGTTTTTGGTTGGATTAGAATACTACTCTCAATACAATGGTCGGTGGAGTGCATGTGGTATGAGGCCATTTGAACAGTTTGCACAGCTTTAGGAGATTAACATATACCCCAGAGCTATATATATTAATCAGTTGGTATCTAGTACACAGCATTCCCTAACAGTCTTATTATGTGATTTGCAAGTGCAAGAAAATATGTAAAATATACTTTTGTTACATTGCACTAGAGAGGTTTTTTTTATGTTCAAATTTACCCTGGGACCATGAGTGAACGCTGCCTCTAGGCTGATCTCAGGTGCTGTCTAATTCTTCAGGGATGCCCTTTGTATATAGCCTGATGTACACTGCAAGCTGCTGTGTCTCAGTTATCAATGAGTACAGGCAAAGATTGTTACAACTCTAATGCATGTTGGTCATTTTTATTGTTTTTCATTATTTTGTTTTGTAAAAAGTTAAATAAGACTTTAGACAAATTGAAGCCATATGAGAACATGGGAGGTGAGTTGTGCCAGTTGCTATATTTAGATCTTTTGGCTCTAGTTTAGTCTTTGTCTCCCTTTATAACCATATTCATGGGCATAACTTCTAGTGGTACAGTAAGTTACATCACCAGTTGCCACAGCTCTACGGATTGCCTGTCGTGTCTATGTTTGTTTATATAGTAAAGGAAAAATAGTACAGCTACAAAGACACATATAGGGCCAAGTGGAGCGCTAATTTATCTCACGGACGCAAACTGACAAATTCGCCAGTTATCGGGTAAACAATAAATAATCAGCCATTACAAGTGCTTGGCTATTGCTATTGCAGGCTTGCGGTAGCAATTAGCACTAAAAATACTGCACTAGGCAGTTTTAAGGGGTTAAAAGTTGGTGGGAGTGGGGTTTTAGAAAAAGACGGCACTGAAAAGTGCCTTTACATTGCAGTCTATGGGAACTGTGTGTGTTCCCTGTAAATATATGTGTTTATGCTTATATACATATATATATTTATGTGTTAATATGTGTATATACACCTATAAACACATAAATATATATCTATATATACATATATATTTAAAATTGCTGCCTATCGCTGCATGACTTACCCCCTTCGCTGCGCATAGGTTATGTGTCGTGTATGATGGCATCAGAATGAGGCTCCCATTTGAGTCAATGGAAGTGCGCTCTCATGAGCACAATTCTTCCGTGCAATGGGAACACAAGGTTGTGTTTGCATTGCACCTAACTCGTAATACCACCGCAAATTAGCATGCATTGGTATTACTCACTTGAGTGCAAATATCGCTTTAGCGTACGCGATATTTTGTGCTCAACCTGCAATCTGACCCACAAGCAACCATTTATAGTTTTTATGAAGTATGTTATGTGCATATATGGTAATTCCAGATAAATTCAATTGGTCTTTCCAGTTTTTCTTCAAGCATCACTGTTTATTTCATAAATAGGCATTGCTGGTTAACGAACCTCTCAACTGTCCCTATTTGAGATTGTCAGTCCCTGATTCTGAGCTATGTCCCTCTGTCCCTCTGAGACAGCCATATGTCCCTCTATAGAATTCCCCTTAGCCTCTCCCATGGAACACCCAAAAACACCCACAAACTGCCCTGACACACCCACAGACCACCCAGAAACAACCACAATCCTGCCCACTAACTTCCCATGATCCCTCCCCTCCCAACACGGCTCCACCCACAAAATGGTCACGTTGTTGGGCTCCTATCAACCCCCTGGGTCCCTCATTCTCAACCACAAATGTTTGGAGGTATGTGTTAAGTGGACTGTGTGCAGCATATTATTTCCTATGAAACGTTCACCAAAGGTGTGTGTCTGTGGGGATAGATAGATAGATTGATAGATAGATAGATAGATAGATAGATAGATAGATAGATAGATAGATAGATAGATTAGATTAGATAAATAGACACATAGGAATATATGTGTGTTAGGAAATATGAGTGTGTTTATCACTGCTGTCAGGTTAAGCATTAAAATTATACATATTTTGTTTAACTACTAGCAAGAAAGCTTAGCCATTGAGCTACACTTTGGCCAATCTATTGAAAGCTTCTGTTTGGCAAACTCCACAGCTTAAAGCTCAGTTCATTGGCTTCATTCTGTAAAGAGACTTCAGTGTCAGCAGAATGATGTAATCGCTCTTGCCGTCTCTGCAGATTTGTCTTCCTTATGATCAAAAAGTTGCAATTCTAGCAGACTCAGTACAATCGATCGTTCATTGCCTGCCACAGGGATCCACAATTAATAGCATTGGAGATTTACGATTATGGGGTTTGTCTCTAAATGTCTTGTACCTGTGTAGATTAAAACACTATACCAAAAGCAATGTGGCACTACAAATTCTTTTTTTAAGGAACTTCAGACCTGATCAGTATTGAGAAAATCCTACATTACATGTGAGGTTATGAAATATTGCATTCAGCAATTACTGTTTTGGCTTAGATTCAGAAAGGCTTTACAACTCATTAATATAGTGAATATTAAAATACTGTAGATAAAATACAAAACTCAAGATGCTACTGCAGTCGTAAACTTTGTGACAAAAGTCTATGTAGACTTTAAAGGGACATAAAACACAACGAGATTGTGATATAAAATGTTTAAACTTATAAAGTGTAGCTTGTGTAGCAAAAAAACACATAGACCTTCAATCACAGAGTCAAACGCACTCAGACACATATCACTAATATACTCACAGCCTCCAAATCATATGCTCAAATTTTAAAAGGCCCACTACTTGAGGTTTAAAGTGATGGTAATTTTTTAAAGTTTACTATACATATTTCATTTTATCTCTAAATCATAAATAAAACCGTTATCTTTTTTTTTTTTTTTTTTTTTTTAAATCATTGTTTTTTTATAATTTAATTTTTTATTTGTACCTCACTCTTTTTGTTCCTCTGTCCCCTCACATTTCCTGTTTCAATGAGGGTGTGACGTACAGAGAGGTCCCACTCGCTTTCTACATAGGGAGGAATGCGCACACCAGAGTCTGAGAAAACCATGCATGCACAATAGCTCTCCATCCACTCCAATTTAAACAATGAATCACAAGATTCATTGTTTACTTCAGTATCTGACAGGAGAAAATGTGAGCAAATGTGCTGCAGAATTGAGAGAGAGAGAGAGTGATTCCCCTTGCATGCGTCACACAAGAACGCGAGCAGAGTCGGCGAGGCTGGTAAGTAACATGTACAATTCAGCAAGGGGACATATTAGCTCCTTTGATAAATGCCTAAAGCCACATCTTTCAATTGGTTATTAAGAGAAAATGTCATTAAAATAAATAGCAGATTTGGAGACAGACAGGTGGAGGAACAGAGAAACAGATTGACAAGCAACAGCGGTAATAACATTATTATTATACGAACAAGAAAAAATGATGAATGAAAGTTCTCTTCAAAAAAGTAATAACAATGATAACATCAAAAATACGAATATGCTCTTTTTTACATTTCACCACAATTTTTTTTTATTTAGGTTTCGTCAACAATGCGCTAATTTTAGCACACTTTTCTTCACATTACCACCCACGAGCAACTTTATACATTTGTTATAAAAAATCTTTACTTTCCATATCCTCATTTAAGGCAATGGATTACAAATATTGTTGATGCAGGTTCAGTACACCTGATGATTTACAAGTAAATTATTGCAAAGGTGTGAGTAAACATTTAAAGGTTTTATACAGCTCATAAACCCCTCAGGAGTTAGCCCACAACATCAGGTCACACTCAATTTCCCTCACTTGCACTTGATTCATACTGAGGACAGGCACATTGTGTAACACATTTGCCCAGCCTCCTTCACATAATGAGTACCATTATAGAAACATAGAAACATAGATATTGACGGCAGATAAGAGCCATAGGCCCAACAAGCCTGCCCGATATTAACTAACAGTATAAGCTTATCTAGTTTGTAGGATAGCCTTATGCTTGTCCCAAGCGTTTTGAAAGTCCCCCACAGTGTCCTCCCACAACATTTTTGAAGTCTCCCACACAGCACAGCTTTATCACTGATGACTTGACAATGACCCAGTATTTGCAGGAATCGACTAACCATAAAGTGGCTTCTTCTCCACCAGTCCGGGTCACCATTGTGCCCAGAGCCAAGCTGGTACACACCAGAAGGCATGTGTCTTCAAGGCTGCGGAGTGCTTCTTCCAGGGTGCAGAACCAGTGACAACAACACAAATACTGGAAAAACACTTTACATTTTTAAAGGTGGACTACACTATTCAAGGTAGGGTTCTGTGGCCAGCTCTATGCATAGTTCTGCAGCACAACTCGTCCATCAGCTCAGCCTAGCTTTCAAACTCCTCACATATGTTTGTGGCTACTATTACACTACCAATGGTGGCCTAGGAGGCAATTGCAACTGGTCCCAGTCTACCCCTGGTCCCTGTAAATACTGACCTGGTCACAACCTTCATGTTTCTGTGGCACCCTGGGCAGCTGCCCTGTTTACCCACCCTTACAAACTGCACTGAAGTAGTTAATAGGAGCTAAGTTGTGGGAGAATGAAAATGAGTGTGGTAGGAAGGTATTAGGTCATGGTAAGTAAGTGGCAGGAAAGAAGACATGGGAACAAGTGCAGGAGAAGAATGGAGTTGACAGTTCTGTATAGGGGAACAGAGATTGGTAATATGTAGACATGATGAGGAGAGAGTGGCTAATAGGGGTTATGGGGGGGTGGTAAGCATTGAAATAGTGGGCGCAAAAAGCAGTATCTGGAAGACAGTGGGCAGTAGACTAAATTAACCGCAGCAGAGGGGTAAATGGGGCCTGGGATTAGTTGAGCAGGGGGACACAGTATAATAGGAGAAAGAAGGGTACAAATAGATAAGAGAGGAGGAGAAGAGACAAGCGAAGTCGGCATGCCAATATTACATTTACTACCTGCATACAAAGCATTTAAAATAAGATATGTTTTATGTGCATGTTGACTGGAAGCAAGATTTTGAGTGTATAGACATTAAATAGTGTAACAAATACATGCCCATACAGAAGTCTATATGAATCCACCAATCAGCAAGCGCTACCCAGGTGCTGAACCAAAAATGGGCCGGCGCCTAAGCTTACATTCCTGCTTTTTCAAATAAAGATAGCAAGAGAACAAAGGTAAAATTGACAATAGGAGTAAATTAGAAAGTTGCTTAAAATAGCATACTCTATCTGAATCATGAAAGTTTAATTTTGATTAGACTGTCCCTTTTAGTACTTAAACTAAATATATTTTTCTTTTTTTTTACTTGATATCAGACAGCAACACAGATTGCTCTTTTTCTTTTTGAAATATTCTCATGAGATGCCTTTCTAAACTGACAGTGTCACAGAGGTTAAACAGTTTAATAGAAAAAGATATTCTAGTAAAACACATCATATACATTAATTATGCAAAGGGAAAGACTTAGGAAATGATGTAGGTTGAAAAAAAGGTTATGTGTAGCTCTCAGCTGCCAAAAATGCTAATTTGTTTCCATCTCTGAGGCAGAACAAAAATGACAGCTATAGAGAGCTCAATAACCACATTCCCACACACATTCCTCTCATAGGGATGTGTGGGATTTCATCAAAACATGAGGAGGAATGCTAGGCCTTTGTTTTTGCTATTAAACAGTGTATTTGTGTTGCAAGAATATGATTTTCTGAGTTTTTGCTTTAATGAGAGACTATTTCAGATACATGTGTACATAATGATAAAATGAAAATGCTGAGCCAGCATGAACAAGTTTACTGACCAGTCATATCACAACTTAACCATCATAATAATGCAACAGATGTATAAACTCCAGTCCCACTGGGCCATAATAAGATATCACTCATTCGGTGTAAGTGTCCAACTTACTGATTCTGCATTAAAGGAACATGCAAGTCCAAATGAAACATTCACTATTCAGACATAGCGTGCAGACTTTTTTCCCCCCAAAATGTAATTCTGTTATCAAATTTACAAGTTTTCTTTGTATGTATTTTCCTATATTGAAAAGCATACTTAGGTAGGCAATATGTAGTCTCAGGAGTAGCAATGCACTACTGGGAACTAGCTGCTCATTGGCGGCTACACACATATCCCTCTTGTCATTGGCTCAAAAAATGTTTTCAGCTAGTAGTGCTTCTCTGCTGCTCTGGAGTTGACCTTAAGTTAATCACATAGTTATATGCAAAATAAAAGTGCAATATTAAAACATTCTAATAAATCAGAGCATTTTTATGTTGCACATGTATGCTCCTTTAATAAATATACCTGTAACCCTGTTTATTAGACATATAGGCACCAGTGTTCTTGAACATTAAAATAGATTCAACGTGCTAACCAGTAAACTACAACATTTTGTGACTTCCCTGTTTTACTAGGCCGGCTAAAGAAAAAACAAATTTTTGTTAATATGTTAAGCACGCATTTATTCTTACCCATATAATTTAATTATTCAACTTAAAAACATATATTTGAATGTGTTTTGTGTAAAAAAAAAAATAGTCCGCACCACATTTATGGCCTTGAAATCCTGGAAAATCCTTAAATAATCCTGATGAGCTCAGCTATCCTAAGCTGACCATCAAACAGCTCTCATATAAGCAATAAACAGCAGATGTCTTCACCAGGTGTTATTAAAGATACAGTAAGCACCTTCTTATAACAAGACATTTATGTCATCTTGCTATAGAATAACATATCAGCCAACTCTATATTTTTTTAAAACAAATTCAATTCTTTTTTGCTGTAATTGTTTCACAATAGCCAAACTCCACCCACCACCAACCATCTGGGCTTGAGTCTGCAGCAAACAAGGCTAACTATTGTAGGGAAAAAATATGTAGTAAGGTTAGCCTTGATAAGTAAGAGGAATTGTAAGAGAAAATTAGAAATTGCTCAATTTTCAGAGCTTAAAGGGACATGAAACACAATTTTTTTCTTTCATGATTTAGAAAGAGCATGTAATTTTAAACAACTTTCTAGTTTACTTCTATTATCTAATTTCTTCATTCTCTTGGTATCCTTTGCTGAAAAGCATATCTAGATAGGCCCAGTAGTTGATAGGTTGCTGCACATAGATTCCCAGTGTAATTGGCTCAACCATGTGCATTGCTATTTGTTAATCAAAGGATATCTAAAGAATTAAGCAAATTAGATAATAAAAGTAAATTGGAATGCTGCTTAAAAATGTATTCTCTATCTAAATCATGAAAGAAACATTTTGGGTTTGTGTCCCTTTAATTACACAAAAAGGTAGCAAAATGAATAATGAAAGTATATTACATGTTGCCTTACCATTAACTAAATATGTTTAATTGTAATCTCAAGGTGTTTATTGCTGTGGACTTTCTATCCCTGCATGATAGGGAGCTGTGCATATCCTTTCATTATTATTATTATTATTATTATCGGTTATTTGAAGAGCGCCAACAGATTCCATCACTATTCATGCTTCTACCTTACCATTGGCCAACTGTAATGAGAGCTCCAGCCAGCCATGTGTCATATAAACCAATTCACAGAACCTCAAGTTGTTTGCTTACACATACACTCAATACTTTTTCATATGTTTTAACAAGGGAATGTGCCTTGAAATTAATTGTTTTCTCCTCCATCATATAAAGACATCATAAAGGCAGCGTGGCTGAAACTAATTAACTAAACATATGTTGACCTATTTAGTAGCTTACAAACTGATAAAAGATGTATAGTCCACTACAGTTTGATTGGGAGTCATTCTGTGTGTGTGCTTAGTATTTAGTAAAAAGAAAAATGACTGCTTGAACTCAAGTGTTATATACTGACATTTTACTTATATGTCCAACCTTTACTATATAATTATATTTTTAGTTACAAAATGTTAATTTAAATGCAAATACACATTCTTAAAGGGACATAAAACAAGTTGGGATAGAGACAAAATAATATAATATGTACTTTTATTACTTTACCTGCAAATGTTTACTGCAGTGCCTCACCATTAACCCTTTCTTTTTAGTTTCTGAATTGTAAAGCTCTAACTCCCCCACACAATTCCTTTTATGGCTGTATCTATGTTTGTTGTTCTTTTGGTAGAATGCAAAAATGATTATCTGCTGGAGCGTACCTAGAAGCTGTGAACTCAGTTGAAATACAATGCCTGTGTCTAAACACTGATAAGAGGGGCGGAGTTAGCTGCTCAAGGCAGCTTAGCTATGTAATTCATTTTGCTTATTTTTGAAAATTATTTTAAAATACTTGCCAGCAATTTTTAAGCAATTTTTTTATGCAAACTATTTTAAATTAATTAGCCCTTTTAGGATATGCACAGATCTCAACCTGTTTTATGGCACTTTAATTACTTAATGAGTACTGTGGTTTTGTTTTTTCAATGACAAATTACTGTTGAGTTTTCTGCTGAGTGGTGCTGAAGGCAACACAAAAACTGAGGGAAAGATGTGACATGTGACCCCTCACCCCAGGCCTACATTGGACTGGTTTTGTCTAGATATAATGCTCTTCAGAGAGGAGTTTGTATCTTTCTGTATTAGTGTGTATTTATTTGTGTCTTTCTTAAAGGGACTTGAAAGATAAAATTAAGCTTCAGATAGAATATGCAATTTTAAAAGACTTCAAATTTATTATATTATCACATTTACTTTGTTCCCTTGATATCCTTTGTTGAAAAGCTTACTTAAGTAGGTATACTGAGGAGCAGCAATGTACTATTTGGAGCTAGCTGGTATTTGATGGCTACACACATATGCCTCCTGTCATTGGCTCATCAGATGTGTTCAGCTAACTCATAGTAGTGTATTGATGCTCTGGAGCTCACTTTAACTATGTGTTTAACCATGATAAAGGGTTTAAACACATAGTTATATGCAATCACTAGTGAAATAATAAAATTATCTAACACATTAGTGCATGGTTTGCACGTTTATGTCCCTTTAATTTGTTGTCTGTGTTATATTGCTATATATAAGCATTATGTATTGTTTTATGCCAACATACATTGATTTACAATATACTGGGCTGGATTACAAGTGGTGCGCTATCATTAGAGCGGGCACAATATTGAAATATTGCGCCCATGCTCATTTGCACTAGTATTACAAGTTGTAAGTAAACGCGACAGCATGATCGTAAACTAAAAGGATATCTTGAAGACCTTGCGTAAAGGGTTAGGAGTTGCAACAAACACAACATGAATGCATTAAAATAAAGTGTTACACTCATATAAACACTAATATATATATATATATATATATTTTAATAACAAAAAAGTTATGTGTTCAAAGGTATATGGTATATGACAAGGTGTTTGAATGGAAAGGGTAATTTTATATATATCTCTCTCTATATATATATATTTATATTAATATATATCCATATGGAGCTGCACTCTATTCCTTCTTTGTAGAGCTTCCATCAGTGTTAATTATATTTTACATATGACTCAGATCATCATTTTTTAAATTTTAGATTTTATTATAACTTATCTGACGTTTGCCTCTACCTTGGCCTTTGTCAACGTCACAATACACTGAACATTACCATCCTTATATACCGTAATGCTCACAGACCACTCCCATTTGCCAGGATGCATAGTCCCTGTGCCATATAGAATGTACATTAATCTTTCACAGAATTTTGCATAATTTGCTTCTTTATTCTTCACTATTATATATTCTGGCTACAAAAGACATACAAAGCATCCAAACATTACTAGTGGAATGTGGTGGTAAACAAAAATTAAAATATATGCAGCATAAACACCATAGATATCAGCATAAAGTCTGATTCCATATTCACTAATCTATATCAACCTGTATCTTATAAGAAGCATGACAATGACAGATAGGTATTTAAACCCCTAGGGTTTACTGTGTCCAAATCATATATCCATTTAGCCTCTCTTTGCAATAATGCATTTTTTCTATCCCCACCTCTCTTAGGTAATGGTATATGATCGATGGGGCAACATTTTAGACTAGATACAGGGTGGCCTCTCTCCAAGAAATTCTTGGCAACTGGCTGATCTGTTTTACCCTTCTCAATGGCCTGTCTAATACTCAATCTGTGTACAGCTATCCTATCTTTCAGGGCACATTCCATCTTATCAATGTAGACATTCTAACACTGGCATTGTACACCACAAACTTTGACTCACTATTTAGAGGGAATTTAATTCTGTATTTCTTGCCCGTGTAGCTATGGGTGAATGCGTCTCCCAAAATTAAGTTATCACAGGTCACACATCCATGACATTTATAGACCCCAGGTTTTTTTTGTAGGAAATTAGTTTTTGACTTCTCATATTTCCCAATTGGGTCTGAATCAGTTAGCATGTCTTTTAAATTTCTGCCTTTCCTATATGAAAAGACAGGTTCTTCTTTTACATAGGGTGCCAGCCTTTCATCTATTTGTAATACCCTCCAGTTCTCACTTATTGCTGTTCTTAGTTTTCAGGTGTCTGTGGTGTAAACTGTAACAAAGAACAGCCTGTTGCCATCTATCTCTTTTCTTTGAGGTTCCTAAAAGGAGCCATTAAGACAGTTGGGAGACAGGGATAACGACATCCCACTGAATAGAAACCCATCTTGGGGATACAAAAGAGAGCTGGAGAGTATTCTAACATTGGGAGTTACAAATTGGTGGATCAGTGAAGATAAGAGGAATTATATGATGACTGAGTACCCAAAGACACCAGTCTTCTATATTCTCCCTAAGGTTCACCTCCGGGGAGGCCTATAATCTCCACCTTTGAATCCCTAAACCAGCCCATAGCCATGTTTTTGGATGACCATTTACAGGACTGTGTAAAGAGATTACCATCTTATATTAAAGACTCCACTGACTTTATTGGGTCACTAAGGGATATAGGAATAATTGAAGGAGAAATGCTATTTGTTACCCTAGATGTGTTTAATTTATACACATGTATACCACATGAGGAAGGGATCATTGCTGTTAAAGAGTTGCTTACGCGAAACACTGAGTATAGAGGCCACCTATAGAATATTTTGCTCTACTATTGCATTTTGCTTTGCATAAGAGATATTTCAAATTTGAGAATAAGAGCTGACTACAACAGTGCAACTCTTGGCAGGGCCCTCTACCGATTTGATCCCTACAATTGTTTATAGCGCTGTGGAATTGGTTGGCGCTCTACAAATAACCGATAATAATAATAATATTTTCCTCCAGAAAATGGGGGCGGCAATGGGCTCTTGGGTAGCCCCAAGTTATGCAAACACTTTTATGCATTTCTATGAGCAAAAATACATCTTAGAAAACCCTGCCTTTAAGGAGTATAGTAGGGGATATAGGCGCTTCATAGATTATGTGTTTTTTGTCTGGTATGGCAGTGAAGATACACTGACTGGATTTGTAGAAGGATTAAATCACTTACCCAGCCCAATAAAATGTGTGCCCAAATGGGACTCTGAGAAAATAGAGTTCCTAGACATAGACATTTTTAAAAGCAATGGAAAGATTGAGACAAGGGTCTATAGGAACAAACTGACAGAAACACTCTAGAAAAGAGATGGATGGCAACAGGCTGTTCTTTGTTAGAGATTACACCACAGACACCTGGAAACTAAGAACAGCAATAAGTGAGAACTGGAGGGTATTACAAATAGATGAAAGGCTGGCACCCTATGTAAAAGAAGAACCTATCTTTTCATATAGGAAAGGCAGAAGGTTGAAAGACATGCTAATTGAATAAGACCCAATTGGGAAATATGAGAAGTCTAAAACTAATTTCCTACAAAGAAAACCTGGCGTCTATAAATGTCATGGATGTGTGACCTGTGATAACTTAATTTTGGTAGATACATTCACACATAGCGACACGGGCAAGAAATACAAAATTAAATTCCCTCTAAATTGTGAGTCAAAGTTTGTGGTGTACATGATTAAATGCCAATGAGGGGATGTCTACATTGATAAGATGGAATGTGCCCTGAAAGATAGGATAGCTGTACACAGATTAAGTATTAGACAGGCCATTGAGAAGAGTAAAACAGATCAGCCAGTTGCCAAGCATTTCTTATCTAGTCTAAGATGTTGCCCCATCGATCATATACCATTACCTAAGAGAGGTGGGGAGAGAAAAAAGGCATTATTGCAAAGAGAGGCTAAATGGATATATGAGTTGGGCACAGTAAACCCTAGGTGTTAAAATACCCATCTGCCATTGTCATGCTTCTTATAAGATACAGGTTGATATAGATTAGTGAATATGGAATCAGACTTTATGTTGATATCTATGGTGTTTATGCTGTATATATTTTTGTTTACCACATTCCACTATACATTTTTTAGATGCTTTGCATGTCTTTTGTAGCCAGAATATATACTAGTGAAGAACAAAGAAGCAAATTCTGCAAAGTGGTCTGTGAGTATTATGGTATATAAGGGTGGTAATGTTCAGTATATTGTGACCTTGACAAAGGTCCAGGTGGAGGCCAAAACGTCATATATGATATAATAAAATCTAAAATTGAAATAATGATGATCTGAGTCATATGTGAAATATCTATCTATCTATATATATATTCACTGGCGTATCTCGTTTTATTGCGCTTCGCAGAAATTGCTCTTTTTACAAATTGAAGGTTTGTGGCAACTCTGTGTTAGGCAAGTCTATTGGCACCATTTTTCCAACATATATATATATATATATAAACACATAAATACACATATATACACACCTATATATACACACCACCAGCAAAAAAGATTATGACTCACTGAAGGCTCAGATGATGGTTAGCAATAAAGTATTTTTAAATTAAGCTATGGGTTTTTTTAGACATAATGCTATTCGGGGGAAAAAGGAGTAAAGAAGCAGCGGTCTTAAGACTGCTGCTCCTTAACTCGTCCACTGCCTCTGAGGCTTCGGACATCAATCTGCCCGATCTCATACGATCGGGTTAATTGACTCCCCCTGCTAGCGGCCGGTTGGCCGCGAATCTGCAGGGGGCGGAGTTGCACAAGCAGTTCACCAGAACTGCTTGTGCAATGATAAATGCCAACAGCGTATGCTGTTGCCATTTATAGATGTCTGGGGGACATGATCACTACAGAGGATCTTGTCCGCCAGACACTTGATAAATTAGCCCCTTAGACTACAGTATAGTGTAATTATAATTTGTATATGGGTTGGGGGAATAGTGTTATTCACTTTATTGCTATGATTGCTTTATTGCAGTGGTCTGGAACCTAACCTGCAATATCTCTGAGGTACACCTTTATATAGTCATACATATACATATCTAAATATGTGTATGTATGTATGTATGTATGTATGTATATATACATATGTATGGAGCCCGTTCCACTCAAATACCCGAAAACAACAAAAATAATTTTTGTTAAATTTTAATATGAATTATGTTTTTTTACTGTGATTTTACTGTAAATATTTTACACTCCAATGTATCTGTATATATTCATATAGTTATATATTTAAAAAAAAAATAATATACATATGTATATCAATATATATTTATAAATAAAAACAAACATTTTATCATATCTGAAGAACATACTTCGGGTTAGCAATGTCTGTCTAGCGCGGTGTTGTGTTAGTGAGCGATAGTTTTTTTTTTATGTAGCGCTCTTCATTGAAGTCTATGGGCAGGAGAAGTCAATGCTATCGTGATATCTGAAGTCCTACAGTAAGCGTGTGCTGGGTTTCACTCGTGCGTTAACTTTTTACTTTCAACTTGTAATATGCGTGCTAAATACCGCTCCACTTGTAATCTGGCCCTTTATTTTCCAATAAAGGCATACAGATAAAAAAATATACTATGCTTTTAATAAATCATCATTGCTAAGAGTTTTGCTACTGCTCATAGAAGTGGTGGACAACAGGTATTATTGAAGCTTTTTATGACCCCATCCATCCTTAGAGAGTAAGAAAAAATGTCCCATATTTACCTATGAAAAGCTATTTTCTCTTTTTTCACACCACAAAACACCTGCATTTCCCTTCAATTTGTACAGAAGGTCCCACACACATGGATTTTATGTCAGAAATAATTACTGGATGAACTCAGAGACTTAAACCCATTGTTTGCCCATCAACTGCCTATTGGTAACAGGACAGTACTATACAATATGGTGCTTGTATTTGCTCCACAATAACAATCAGTGGCTTGTGGTATATTTGTGAGTTGTATTATTATTATTATTATTTGAGTCATGTGTTTTAAGCTTTAGCGGAACACTGTCAGCTTTCTTCCTGAGTAGCATTCAGAGAGGCAGAAAGAATCTCTGACTGCCAGCTCTTGGCTGTTCAACGATTTGCACGTGGTTTGTAAACTGCAAAGCAGCTATTCAGTATTTGGCTTAATATATTTAACCCATCAGTCTCTGGAAGATCTGTCTAAACATCGCTGAGCAGTATGCAACTTGCCAATTTTTAAGTGAGTAGGTTAACAGAGTGAAGTGCAGAGAATATTAATAAAGATTGGATTTGCTTGGACAGAATTAAGCCTGGAATGTGCTTACAGTGTAATAGATTTTTTGCCATTCTGCTTGAACCACAAGTGCCCAGTTTAATCATTGTTAATATTTCTTTTTATGTAGCATCAGCAACAACTGCAGTGCAGTTCAATACAGATTTATACATGATTTAAAACAGAGATGGCTCTGCGTTGAACTAGAACTATGACTTGCACGGTTCTATTTATACTGATTCTCTGCCAGAGGCTTTTTTTCTGGTAAATAAGCTGAACCCCGAGTCCCAACTAAAAAATAAATAAATAAAAATCTAAAAATCAACATTACAAATAGAAGACTAAATCCCTGGAAAGGGGAGTGGTTGCCTCACAGAGATTATTTTATGCATAAAAGCTTGTGTTTGCACTTTTTAACAAGTTTTGGTTTTTCCCTTTTCAGTTTGCTTTATTTAGAAATTATTCTCCCTACAGATTCTGCCTCTTGGGTTGAACTCCATAAACTAAATGAAGAAGCTTTCTTTGTTTATTCACAAGTGTTTCAAAATTACGAGTTTTGCGTTAAGCTGAAAAAGCAGTGTTAACAGGTTCTAACGCTGCTTTTTCACTACCGCTGCTATTACAAGTCTTGCAGGTTTAGGGGCACCGCACACATTTTTGGCCTTACCGCAAAACGACTTACGTAAACTTCGTAAACCCTTTTTTCCATAGCACCGGTATTACGAGTCTGTCCTGGGAAGCCAAAAAGTGAGCGGTTTAGTCTCTACCGACAAGATCCGTAACACATTCTAAAGTCAGTAGTTATGAGTTTTACACTACAAGGCTGTAGCATAAAACTCAAAACTAAAGTGCTAAAAAGTACATTAACACCCATAAACGACCTATTAACTCCTAAACCGAGGCCCTCCCGCATCGCAAACACTATAATAAAAATTTCAACCCCTAATCTGCCGGACATCACTGCCACTAGAATAAACATATTAACCCTTAAACCGCCGCACTCCTGCCTCGCAAACAGTAGTTAAATATTATTAACCCCTAATCTGCTGCCCCTAACATCGCCGCCACCTACATTATACTTATTAACCCCTAATCTGCCGTCCCCAACGTCGCCGCCACTATATTAAATGTATTAACCCCTAAATCTAAGTCTAACCCTAACACCCCCTAACTTAAATATAATTTAAATAAATCTAAAGAAAATTACTATAATTAACTAAATTATTCCTATTTAAAACTAAATACTTATAAAATAAACCGTAAGCTAGCTACAATATAATTAATAGTTACATTGTATCTAGCTTAGGGTTTATTTTTATTTTACAGGCAAATTTGTATTTATTTTAACTAGGTAGAATAGTTATTAAATAGTTATTAACTATTTAATAACTACCTATCTAAAATAAATACAAATTGACCTGTAAAATAAAACCTAACCTAAGTTACAATAACACCTAACACTACACTACAATTAAATAAATTAACTAAATTAAATACAATTAAATAAATTAAATTAGCTAAATCACAAAAAACCCCACTAAATTACAGAAAATAAAAAACAAATTACAGATCTTTAAACTAATTACACCTAATCTAATAGCCCTATCAAAATAAAAAAAGCCCCCCCCAAAATAAAAAAAAACCCTAGCCTGAACTAAACTATCAATAGCCCTTAAAAGGGCCTTTTGCGGGGCATTGCCCCAAAGTAATCAGCTCTTTTACCTGTAAAAAAATATATACAAACAACCCCCCCAACAGTAAAACCCACCACCCACACAACCAACCCCCCAAATAAAATACTAACTAAAAAAACCTAAGCTCCCCATTTCCCTGAAAAGGGCATTTGGATGGGCATTGCCCTTAAAAGGGCATTTAGCTCTTTTGCAGTCCCAAAGCCCTAACCTAAAAAATAAACCCACCCAATATACCCTTAAAAAAATCCTAACACTAACCCCCGAAGATTCACTTACCGGGAGAAGTCTTCATCCAAGCAGTAAGATGTCCTAAACGAAGCCGGCAGAAGTGGTCCGCCAGGCGGGCAGAAGTGGTCCTCCAGACTGGCATGTCTTCATCCAGACGGCATCTTCTATCTTCATCCTTCCAGCGTGGAGCGGGTCCATCTTCAAGACATCCGACGTGGAGCATCCTCTTCAAACGACGGCTTCTTCGTAATGAATATCTCTTTAAGTGTTGTCATCCAAGATGGCGTCCCTTAGATTCTTATTGGCTGATAGAATTCGATCAGCCAATCGGAATTAAGGTAGAAAAAATCCTATTAGCTGATTGGATTAGCCAATAGGATTGAACTTCAATCCTATTGGCTGATCCAATCAGCCAACAGGATTGAACTTGCATTCTATTGGCTGATTGAAACAGCCAATAGAATGCCAGCTCAATCCTATTGGCTGATTGCATCAGCCAATAGGATTTCTACTACCTTAATTCCGATTGGCTGATAGAATTCTATCAGCCAATCGGAATCTTGGATGACGTCACTTAAAGAGATATTATGTTCTGCTTTGTAATTTGCATACAAAGAGAGAAGCGCTCTACCAGGAACGAACAACAGCTCATTAGCTAGTTCTATGGCAATTTACCACCCGGAAGCAGCCTCTTTTAGACCAGTGTGCTTTTCACAAAGGAAAACTTTCCTTAAGTATATCAGTCTGATCCCGCCAAGTAAGGTAAGTCCAGCCCCGAAATACCAGGCAATTCTCCTCTGAACAAGGAATATGACAACCCCAGATGATCGTTTCGGCCTCCTATGGGCCTCATCAGTGAGGTGCAGCCACATTCCTCTAAGCACATTGGGCAAGGAGTCCACGTCTGGTTTCCCCCATCACCCATAGGGAGACTTCCCCAGGGTCATATTAATTTGCATACAAAGAGAGAAGCGCTCTACCAGGAACGAACAACAGCTCATTAGCTAGTTCTATGGCGATTTACCACCCGGAAGCAGCCTCTTTTAGACCAGTGTGCTTTTCACAAAGGAAAACGTTCCTTAAGTATATCAGTCTGATCCCGCCAAGTAAGGTCTGGGGTTTTGCTGTTTCTCTCGTTCAGAGAGGGATTGCCTGGTATTTCGGTGCTGGACTGTACTGTGAAGTCAGGATCAGACTGATATGCTACAGGAAAGTTCTTCTCTGTGAAAGGCACATATTGAGCAAAAAGAGGCTGCTTCTAGGGTGGTAACTAGCCATAGAACAAGCTATTATGCTATTGTTCGTTCCCAGGTTGAGCACTTCTCTCTTTTTATTTATGCAACATATGGACCTACACATATCGCTACAGATCTTATTGACATACACCTAGATTACGAGTTTTGCGTTAGAGGCTATGCGGTGCTAACGAGCAGTTTGTGCTCACCGCTCACTTACAGACAGATAAAAAGTGAGCGTAGAGCAAAATTTTGCTCCACATCTCACTCCAATACCAGCGCTGCTTACGTTAGCGGTGAGCTGGTGTAACGTGCTTGTGCACGATTTCCCCATAGGAATCAACGGGGAGAGCCGGCTGAAAAAAAGTTTTAACACCTGCAAAAAAGCAGCATAAAACTCACTAACGCAGCCCCATTGATTCCTATGGGGAAATAAAATGTATGTTTACACGTAACACCCTAACATGAACCCAGAGTCTAAACACCCCTAATCTTACACTTATTAACCCCTAATCTGCCGCCCCCGACATCGCCGACACCTACATTATAACTATTAACCCCTAATCTGCCGATCCGGACATCGCCGCCACCTACATTATACTTATTAACCCCTAATCTGCTGCCCCCAACATCGTCGACACCTACATTATATTTATTAACCCCTAATCTGCCACCCCCAACGTAGCCACCACTATTCTAAATTTATTAACCCCTAAACCTAAGTATAACCCTAACCCCCCCCAACTTAAATATACTTTAAATAAGTCTAAATAAAATTCCTATCATTAACTAAATTATTCCTATTTAAAACTAAATACTTACCTGTAAAATAAACCCTAAGCTAGCTACAATATAACTAATAGTTACATTGTATCTAGCTTAGGGTTTATTTTTATTTCACAGCTAAGTTTGTATTTATTTTAACTAGGTAGAATAGTTACTAAATAGTTATTAACTATTTAATAAATACCTAGCTAGAATAAATACAAATTTACCTGTAAAATAAAACCTAACCAAAGTTACACTAACACCTAACACTACACTATAATTTAATTATTTCCCTAAATTAAATACAATTAAATATAATTAAATAAAATTAGCTAAAGTACAAAAAAAACTAAATTACAGAAAATAATAAACAAATTACAAGATTTTTAAACTAATTACACCTAATCTAGTCCCCCTAACAAAATAACCCCCCCAAAATAAAAAGCCCTACCCTACACTAAATTACAAATAGCCCTTAAAAGGGCTTTTTGCCCCAAAGTAATCAGCTCTTTTACCTGTAAAAAAATTTACAAATCCCCCCCCAACATTAAAACCCATCACCCACACAACCAACCCTACTCTAAAACCCACCCAATACCCCCTTAAAAAAACCTAACACTAACCCCTTGAAGATCACCTTACCGGGAGAAGTCTTCATCCAACCGAGCCAAAGTCCTCAACGAAGCCGGGAGAAGTTTTCCTCTAGACGGCAGAAGTCTTCATCCAAACGGCATCTTCTATCTTCATCCATCCGGCGCAGAGTGGGTCCATCTTCAAGACATCCGACGCAGAGCATCCTCTTCATCAGACGGCTAATACTGAATGAAGGTTCCTTTAAATGACGTCATCCAAGATGGCGTCCCTTCAATTCCGATTGGCTGATAGAATTCTATCAGCCAATCGGAATTAAGGTATAAAAAATCCTATTGGCTGATGAAATCAGCCAATAGGATTGAAGTTCAATTCTATTGGCTGATCCAATCAGCCAATAGGATTGAGCTCACATTCTATTGGCTGATTGGAACAGCCAATAGAATGTGAGCTCAATTCTATTGGCTGATTGGATCAGCTAATAGGATTGAACTTCAATCCTATTGGCTGATTGCATCAGCCAATAGGATTTTTTTCTACCTTAATTCCGATTGGCTGATAGAATTCTATCAGCCAATCGGAATTGAAGGGACGCCATCTTGGATGACGTCATTTAATGGAACCTTCATTCAGTGTTAGCTGTCGGATGAAGAGGATGCTCCGCTTCGGATGTCTTGAAGATGGACCCGCTCCGCGCCGGATGGATGAAGATAGAAGATGCCGTCTGGATGAAGACTTCTGCCCGTCTGGAGGACCACTTCACCCGGCTTGGATGAAGACTTCTCCCGGCTTCGTTGAGGACTTCGGCCGGGTTGGATGAAGACTTCTCCCAGTAAGGTGATTTTCAAGGGTTTAGTGTTAGTTTTTTTTAAGGGGGTATTGGGTGGGTTTTAGAGTAGGGTTGGTTGTGTGGGTGGTGGGTTTTAATGTTGGGGGGGGATTGTAATTTTATTTACAGGTAAAAGAGCTGATTACTTTGGGGCAATGCCCCGCAAAAGGCCCTTTTAAGGGCTATTTGTAATTTAGTGTAGGGTAGGGCTTTTTTTATTTTGGGGGGGGTTATTTTGTTAGGGGGATTAGATTAGGTGTAATTAGTTTAAAAATCTTGTAATTATTTTATTATTTTCTGTAATTTAGTGGGGGGGTTTGTACTTTAGCTAATTTTATTTAATTGTATTTAATTGTATTTAATTTAGGGAAATAATTTAATTATAGTGTAGTGTTAGGTGTTAGTGTAACTTAGGTTAGGTTTTATTTTACAGGTAAATTTGTATTTATTTTAGCTAGGTATTTATTAAATAGTTAATAACTATTTAGTAACTATTCTACCTAGTTAAAATAAATACAAACTTGCTTGTAAAATAAAAAAAAACCCTAAGCTAGATACAATGTAACTATTAGTTATATTGTAGCTAGCTTAGGGTTTATTTTACAGGTAAGTATTTAGTTTTAAATAGGAATACTTTGGTTAATGATAGTACTTTTTATTTAGATTTCTTTTAATTATATTTAAGTTAGGGGGGGTTAGGGTTAGATTTAGGGGTTAATAACTTTAGTATAGTGGCGGCTACGTTGGGGCAACAGATTAGGGGTTAATAAATGTAGGTAAGAGTCGGCGATGTTTGGGACGGCAGATTAGGGGTTAATAATATTTAACTAATGTTTGCGAGGCGGGAGTGTGGCGGTTTAGGGGTTAATATATTTATTATAGTGGCGGCGATGTCCGGTTCGGAAGATTAGGGGTTAAAAAAATTATTTTAGTGTTTGCAATGCGGGAGGGCCTCGGTTTAGGGGTTAATAGGTAGTTTATGGGTGTTAGTGTACTTTTTAGCACTTTAGTTAAGAGTTTTATGCTACGGCGTTGTAGTGTGAAACTCTTAACTACTGACTTTAAAATGCTGTACCAGTCTTGACAG
This sequence comes from Bombina bombina, assembly GCF_027579735.1. Taxonomy (NCBI): domain Eukaryota; kingdom Metazoa; phylum Chordata; class Amphibia; order Anura; family Bombinatoridae; genus Bombina; species Bombina bombina. The sequence continues at coordinate 577,143,698 of NC_069504.1, forward strand.
GAGAGGGTCTACCGCTCACTTTTTGGCAGACTCGTACCGGCGCTATGCAAGTCCCATTGGAAAAAGAGGATACGCAATTTACGTAAGTGGATTTGCAGTATTTCCAAGTCTGGCCAAAAAAGTCAGCGATACGCTTGTACCTGCAAGATTCGTAATACCAGCGGGCGTTTAAAAGCAGTGTTAGGACCGGCCAACGCTGCTTTTTAAGCCTAGCGCACAACTCGTAATCTAGCCGTAAGTGTTTATTTTTGCTAGCTAAAACATTACTATTTTATTTTTTACCAGGATTAAAGGGTTATTGTTGTTTGTGTGTTACTTGCAGCCAAGAAGAGTTAAACACAGTTCTATGTTTGTTGCTAACAAAATAGCCTTAAAGGGACACTAAACCCAATTTTTTTCTTTCATGATTCAGATAGAGCATGCAATGTTAAGCAACTTTCTAATTTACTCCTATTATCAATTTTTCTTTGTTCTCTTTCTTTCTTTATTTAAAAACAGGAATGCATAGGAGCCAGCCCATTTTTGGTTGAGGACCTGGGTTATGCTTGCTTATTGGTGGGTGAATGTAAGCCTCCAATAAGCAAGCGCTATCCATGGTGCTGAACCTAAAATTGTCTGACTGCTAAGATTTACATTCCTGCTTTTAAAATAAAGATAGCAAGAGATCGAAGAAAAATTGATAATAGGAGTAAATTTGAAAGTTGCTTAAAATTTCATGCTCTATCTGAATCATTAAAGAAAAAAATGGGTTCAAAGTAACTTTAATCAGTGAGAATTTCTGGTAGCAAATGGAGTAAATATCAATGCGAAATATGTGTTTCTTCTGGAAAGGAAGGTAAAATCATTGCCTTCTGTTTGTTACTGGCAACCAAGGAGGGTTAAACTCACTACTCAACTACTACTATGCAATACTGCTAAGCAAAGTGAGTACATCCCCTGCATTATATGTATTGCCAATGATCCACAGAGGGTATATGCCATTGGGTATGCTATAGGAAATAACACCTCCCTTTAGATTACCCCAGACATAAAACATACACACACAGACACACACACACATTGCAAACAACATACATAACACACAGTCAACCCAAACAGTGAACATAACACACTAATCAGGAACACATGCACACAATATACACCCTATTTCTTCCCCTTAAAAGGACAATTTACTCAAAATGTTTCTCTTTTTTCCATTGTCCTCTCTAAGTATTGAGCTTTGGTTTTCCAGACAAATATAAGATAAGGAAGCAAGCCTGTGTACACAAAGTGATAATATAATAATCTGATATTACCATTGCAATAGGTTGTGGTTTAAAAGCACAAAACCAGCTAATTCCTATACACAAATAAACCTGAAAATGCAATTTCTCATTCTCATTTAGCCCTTGTAAAATCGACCCCTATGAGTTAACTATATCGTTGGATATATAGTAATGAAACCTCATTTTGTATTTTATTAGTTAGCGATGTGTATATTCTGGGTTTCCACCTGGCTCCACACTCTGCTCTATTTATCTTAATACTTAGGTTGATACCTTGAGATATTTATATCTCTGTCTCTTTAAATGTGTATATGAGAGTGCTGAGTTCCCTATCTTTTTATAAGGACTACTTTTCCTTATTTTCTCCCTATTTATAATAGTTTGCAATACTTATATAGGGTCTGCACCTCTAGTTTGATATTACTACACAGAGCTAAAATATTGGTAAATGGCTCCCTTATCTCCATTTTTTAATTAGCGATGTGTATATAGTTGAATATGAAAATAGTAATAACAAATGAGGTTTAACCTTGTAGCTTATCTGAATTGCGTATTCTTGATTAGTTCGTAATAAGTAGATATGTAGGTATATGAATAGTAAAATAGTAATAACATATGAAAATTAACCTTATAGCTTATCTGAACGGTGTATTCTTCTTTGATTAGCAATATATAGATATGTGAAAATGAAATAGGAATCATAGAAATATGTAAAGACAGCGGGCCAAAGCCACTCTAATGTGTTAGGATAAAGGGATGTATAGATGCTCTCAAGTTATACAGCTATCTGGAGGAGGTTATGACAAACTATGGTGAGTTAGCTCATTGTAAAATAAGTATAATATACAAAGCTGCAAAAAACGTATTACTCATTTGCTGCGAGACTGATGTACTAGCGAGATATTCTATATCTTTGCCTAATCATATATGTGTAGGCCTGACTGGGACTGTTTGAATCCCCTACACTATTATAATAGGTGTAGCAACTACCTGAGTCTAATGACTAGTAGAGACCAAACTGATTGTCAATTAAATTATCTAGCAATTCTAGAATGGCATAATATAGGTGTAGTTCCATAAAAAACTATAAAATTGGTTAGCAGCTTTATCAGCTTAATTGTATTTTCTACAGCCTCTTATTACTGTGACGTAAAGCCAAAGCTTGTGTTCAACAGTATGGCTGAGTATGGTCAAAGTTAATTCTAGGCTAATATAGCAAATTCCTGGCAAAGTTTAAGATATCAGTACAGTGATAGGAATGGGGGGGGGGGTGAGGGAAGCATATAGGCATGGTTCTTACTGTGATAGGGTTCTAATAGATAAAGCACTCGCTGGTAAGTATTATATATACAAATGAGAAGGGGAGATGGTTAGCTAACCAAGGGATATTGGCTTCAAGAACCAGATAAATAATAGAAGGACAGAATAAATCACAAGTTACAGAGTTCAGTCAAATGAGCAACCATGTGGTAGGGAAAACATGGAGTCCTGTTATTCAAACATAAGGGAGATAGGATGTTTACATGCTTGGGAGAGCACAGCAATACTAAACTTGACAATCAACAAAAGTGTCCAACGTATATAAACATTTACTGTGTAACTTAATAGGTGCACTAAAATGTTATTCAACTGTATAGTAAGACAGTAGCTCCGTCCTAAGGGAGATTAAGCAGAGGTAGGCAATAAGGACTCACTGTTGTATATGGGGTATTCACCCAATACCAAGTCTATGTTGACCCGGCACCCTAGGAATGAAGTATAGATAGTCCAAAAATATGTAGCTCATAGGCTGCCACTCTGTAGTATAGACAGGGAAATGGACATTAAATCTCACCGTAGTAAGGGTTTTCTTGTGCTTGTATCCTGAGCATTGCTTATGTCCCATTCGCCACCGGGAGATCGGCCAAATCTACCCAGGCTCTGGCTAAGGGCGGGTTTACATATGTTTTACTCCTGTTTGTAGAGGGGGTAGGAAAGGATGGAGAGTCACTGTTATCCCGCTTCTGATTAGCCTACGTGTCACCTGGCCATCATATCGCTTACATTATTGAGCTCCCGAACTGGGTTTGTAAAGCAAAGAGGTCAGTGGAAAGGCTAGTTACCCTTGGTTGCTTGGCATTGTACTGCAATGATAAATCTGTCCTCTCCGCCATGTGAGGCATTTCCTCATCTCCCTCTGTATACTGTGGACCCGCCAAAATCAAGAGCTGGTCAAAACAGTTAAGCATTTTACGTTCAAAATCAGCTAGTATAGCTATTATCATTGTGCAATGTTCCTCCTCCATTTCTACTTAACTAAGCAGAGAACCTCAGTTTAGCAAAATGCACTAACAGATTATATATTAGTCATAGGCTGACCATATTGCCGCTTTAAAAAGGGACACATATGAAAAATACATATGTCAGGGTTCTTATAACAGAACATTATTCAAAGCATTTCTTTAAACCGCCATGACATATGTATTTTTCATACGTGTCCCTTTTTAAAGCGGCAATATGGTCAGCCTAATTAGTCAACTCAGAAACTGATGAGGAGTCATACTTAGTTGGAGTTGTCAGGTTAGTTGTCTGAAGTTAGCCGCTTTAGGCTCTTTTTGATCCTCCATGCACAGAGATTCTCTGTTAAACGGTCATTCCTGTCGGCACTTGGCTTCGCTCCCTTCAGCTTTGTATTGAATCAATATAAAATCTGATAAATCTGACTCATAAGATAAACTATTACACAACTGTAAGAATGCAAGAAAAAACATTATTTCTTTCAGTAATAAACTAGGGTTGTTTGATTTGGTCATAATTCCACCACATTTGGCACAGCAATGCTCATTACCCTGTAAACTGCAGCTATTGTTTGTGCAGCGCACCAGATAAAATCTCTCTCTGATTAAAAATCTTCCCATTTTATGAGAGTTAATACAAACTGCTGTTTCTTAAATGGTTCTGTATTATTATTTTTATTTTGAGATTAATATGGAAAGAAACCCTAAATTCTTTAACATGTCTTTATATAATTGTATGCTGTATTGATCAGAATAATAGCTGTTTGCCCTATAGGCTGAAACGACCTTCACTAACATGTATACCCAATATATGACAGAATTTCGCCTTAGCCCTGAAATAGAGTTTACATGCTAAAGGCAAAAATGCGAGCTGATAAAAGCACACTATGTATAGAAGTAACATTTGCTTGGGGAATATCAGTGAACTTTTTTTTATTAACTGACATTCTGAATTCAAGGCATTTTTTTGACATATAAAAATGTATACGTCTTAAAGTACAAGGTTCTTAATGGTAATCTAATCTAATATATAATTTATTTATGAATGTAATGATGGTAATTATAAAGTTAAATGATTTTGCTGTATGTATATTTGGTACATTACACATAAGCTCTGGTTGAAACCTTGAAATGTAAAGTTTTATAACAAAGTATCAATAGCGGACCTACTCACCAGAGAGCCCTGGCGCAAAAAAAATATTTTGGGCTCCCCAAACGTAACTCAGTAGTAAGTGATAGTATGAATACACATGCTGCTCTGTATTTTTGAGGATAGATAGATAGATAGATAGATAGATAGATAGATAGATAGATAGATAGATAAAGATGGACCTGCAATCTGCACTAATAAAAAGCTCCTGTGCATTAGAATTGTACACATTCTGCACACACCTATGTATAGACTGCCTGCTATGGCCCCCCAGCACTTGGGCACTGGTGCCACTGCACCTGCTGCACCAATGGTAGTGCCGCCCCTGCAATGTATGTATCTTAGTTACAAACTCTAATAACTGCCATGTCTCGTGTGATAGGTTAGCACAGTTAAAGGGACACTCAAGTCAAAATAAACTTTTATGATGCAGATAGAGCAAGCAGTTTTAAGACACTTTCCAATTTACTTCCATTATCAATTTTTTCAGAATCTTTTTATATTCACACTTTCTGGGGAACAAGATCCTACTGAGCATTTGTACAAGCTCACAGGGTGTACGTATATTAGTCTGTGATTGGCTGATGTCTGTCACATGATGCAGGGAGCCGGAAAATGGGAGAAAAAAAATCTACTGCTTATTCGAAATTCAGAGTAGGTGTTAAATCATTGTCTTTTTATTATGCCCTTGTTAATTATGCAATTCTACTGCATTGAGTGGTCCTTTTTTCACTAAAAGTGATATCTAGCTGATCCAGGGCTTGCCGAGTTTTACAGAGCTTTGCAAAATTTTATTACTACTACTACTAATAATAATAATAATAATAATAATAACAATAATACATTATTCACCCTTGTTTTATCAATCATGTGAGACTTCATCCCCTCATATGAAAGTAAAGCCTCTTCTTTTTTTAAATAACAGTAGATATGTGCATGGCGAAAAAATTTGGTTCGGTTCGATTCAGAATTTTTTGAATTTCAGTTCGGATCGATTCGAATTCTGAAAATTTTGAATCGATTCGGTTTGGATTCGTTTCAGATTCATTCGGATTCGAAGAAATTCGGCTGGATTCTGTTCGGTTCGGAAATTCGGAATTTCAGTAAGTGTTAGGTGGGATTAGACTAGTATTATGTACTGTATATTAGGTGTAAGACAAAAACAGAAATAGAGGAGCATAGACCGGGTGGTATGCAGGTAAAAACAATTTATTTCAAGTTAGCGCCGTAGCGCGACATGAGTGAAGTCAAATATAACAAGATACACAAAAAATGTGGAGGGGATAAACACCCCGGGTTAAACACGGAAAGAATCTATATACACAGAAGGGCTGGAAAATATCAGGTAAACGCGTTTCAGCGTGTAGCCTTACTCATTACCTGTTTTAAAATAGTACGTCGTGCACTATAAAACCACCAGCCCTAGCTCCCATTGGTCAGTGGGTACACACCCTTTTTCCTTCTCCTGACCAATGGATTGCTATAAATTACGTCAGCTCCATATTACCAATCAGAAAGAAGCATTGAGCTACATTGTAGTAAACACAGTACAGATTCACGCATATAATTATTTAGTTAACACTAGACAGAAATCGCACTAGTTGCTAGCATTCTTATGCAGAACACACAGTGGAAAAAGGGTAGAAAAGAAAGAAGAAAAGAGCCTCAAATTTAGCAGGTGTACATAGACTCGCATTAGGAAATATAATCATGACGTTACAACAAATACTGTCAGAGTAAATTCAGTAATATCAATTACATAGGCTATAGAGATTATCCCTTTGCTGTGATCCGGTAAGGATAGATCGGGAACACCTGCAGAAAATGGGTTCAAAAGATGTATATATATTAGAATAGGTATTAGATTGAGCAAATATACACATTGTCATAAACCCGTATGTAAAATACAAAAATGGTTAAATACATGGGGAGAGATTCATACATAAGTTCTTGATACTTGTAAATATATATAAACATATGTACAATCATACCATGCAGAAGAGATTGTCTGAAATCAAAACCAATTGCCATGATCCCCATGATCTAAACTGGCCCAAGCAGTATCTACCAAAAAGAAGGCATTAGTAACAGGGCTAGTGAGATGATTTACACAGGGAGAGACCCGACCATTGGCTTTGAGTCAGACCCACCATAGCAGAAGCCCTGCACATAGAGTCACAGAGACCATGTCCGGGTACACAATATACTGACAAAATAAGTCCATATAAAATATATATATAAATATACTTAAAAATAGATATGTGTGGTATGTGTCAGAGGGTACCATGATGTTACAGAAACGCATAAGGCGTACAAAACAAACAAAACCAAAACAAAACAAAGGACAGGATAACAGGGATGCAGGATACGATGTACTATATAGGCGTATATGGGAATATATGGTGTGGGGGCCTAAGAATGTATATATATATATATCTCAACCCAATCGCTGACCACCAGCTACCCACCCAGAGGGGTCAAGGATTGCCGTGGGGTGTGTCTCCTACAAAAATATATTTACATAAATATGTGTGTATACACATGTAACTATAAGGGATCACCAAAAATTGATGAGGTCAAATTCCGAGTTGAGGCCTTCTGGAACCCTAGTTTTGAGCTTGAAGATCCAGAAGACCTCCCTCTCACCCAACTTACGGTTTCTATCCTGTCCCCCCTTTAATGGTGGTATATGTTCAATAAAGGTCCAAGCGAAGGTTGAGATCTCGTTTGAGTGTATCCCTGAAAAATGGTTAACAAGTGGAGTGGTGAGTACACCTGCTCTGATATCCGCTAGGTGTTCTTTTATGCGTGTTCTGGCCTCCCTGGTGGTGAGCCCTACATATTGGACAGAACAGGCTTCACAACTGATCACATATATGACAAATGTAGACCTACAATTCAGGCAGCAATTAATTTTAAACTCTTGGCCAGAGGTGAGGGAATAGAATGTATCCCCTGTCACTAGTCTCTCGCAGGCCACGCACGTACGATGGTGACATTGAAATGTGCCTTTGACACTCAACCAGGAAGATGTCACTGCCCCCATCTTTTTGAGTCTGGTAGGTGCAACTAAGTTGCCAATAGATCTATTCCTTCTATATGAGCACCTGACCCCTCTTTCCACCACTCCTTGTAAACCGTCATCTGCTGCCAGTAATCCAAAGTGCTTTACCACTATTCTACAAATTTCCTCATATTGCTTAGAGTATTTAGTTAAAAACGTTACTCTATCTTTCAGTACTCCTTCTGCATTCTGCTTACTAGTTCTATCCTTCGGGGGTTCTAATAATTTGCTCCTAGGTATACTTTTTACAGCATTCCTGGCACCAGTTATCACAGAGGTTTTGTAGCCCCTATCTCGGAGTCTCTTGGTGAGATTATCCGCCTGTTTTTCATAAACCTTGGGCTCACTACAATTCCTTTTCATCTGAATAAATTGGCCTTTGGCCACCCCCTTGAACACACCCTGTGGATGGCAACTCCCAGCGTGCAGCAATGAGTTTCCCGAGATGGGCTTCCGATATGTTTCGGAACTTATGCCACAACCAGTGGTGCCCTTTAGGGTAACATCCAGGAAATTTATTGTGTCAGGCTGGATTTCATGGGTGAACTGAATCCCCATAATGTCATCATCCAGACTTACAATGAAGTCTTGGAGAGCCTGTGGAGTGCCCCCCCATACAAACAGGAGGTCGTCAATGAACCGACCATACCAAATAATGTCCTTCCTGAAGGGACCTCCCCCACCATAGGCGTGGGACAGCTCCCACCAACCCATAAACAGGTTGGCATATGAGGGGGCAAACTTCGCCCCCATCGCTGTCCCACGTCTCTGGAGGAAGAAATCCCCCCCGAACTCAAAATAATTATGGCTAAGGAGGAATCGGGTTACTTCCAGTACGTAATTCACATAATCCGATGTGGTACCATACTGTCTTTCTAGGAAAAATCGGACTGCCTGTAACCCCCTCTCGTGTGGTATGGAGGTATACAGCGATTTAACGTCAGCTGTAAGCCACAAGTAATGTGACTTCCACTCCACACGAGAGAGGAGGTTCAGTACATGTTTTGTATCTGACAAGTAACTCCACAATGACCCCACCAGAGGCTGCAAAATGTGATCTAACCACTCAGAAAGATGCTCCAGGAGGGAGCCAATCCCACTCACAATTGGCCTCTCCCGTACGTCCTCAATGGACTTGTGGACCTTGGGTAAATGATTAAAAGTTGCTATAGCCGGATTCGGCACCAAAAGATAATCTTGTGTTTCCATATCTATGTACCCAAGTTCCACACCGTCATCTACGAGGGAGGCCAGTTGTTTCTGAAATTTTCTCGTGGGATCCCCTGGCAGGCTGATATAATCATCAGGATTCCTCAACTGTATGCCTCATTCTTAAAGTCACTCATGTTGAGGACCACAATAGTGCCCCCCTTATCTGCGGCCCTTATCACTATGTCATTATTCTTAGCTAGTGTTTCAAGTGCCCTTTTGTGGTTGGCCGTTATGTTACAATCCTGACCTCTTCTAGAGGAGTAATACAATTTTGTGAGATCCTGCTCCACCCTTTTTTGGAACGTTTCTAAAGTACGCCCCCTGCTCTGGATGGGGTAAAATGATGACTTAGATTTAAAGGTAGGTGGGACTACAGTGTTCACTCTTGGGGACCCCCCCTCCTCCTCCAGTAGCTCAAGGGCCCTGATGTCACAATATTCTTGGAAATCACAGGAGCTAATACCTCCCGTGAGTCTCCCCTCCTCCGGAGTATGACTAGGAATGGATACATGGCTCTCATTGCTCTCTCTTTCATTGCTCTGAAAGAATTTTTTTAAAGTTAGGTTACGAATCAATTTGTTTATATCTAGTAGAGTCCTGAATAGATTAAAATCCGCCGTGGGTACAAAGGAAAGTCCCAGACTCAGTACCTCTATTTCAGGTTTACTCAGTATTGTGTCAGATAAGTTCAGTACGTTCTGTAGTTCCCCCGTCTCCGGCCTCTCCTCTAGGGATACCTTCTCTGCTCCTTGCACTGGTGTTGTTCCCCTTGACCTCCGCCCCCCCTCCTTCTGTGGTTAGTGGGGGGATGGAAAAAACCTGTTCCAGTTGAGCATTGTCCAGGTCCCTCTTCTCCCTTGGTCCAGTGTCTACACATTGCTGTTCCTCCCTGTAGTGTGAATGGGGTAGAGCAGCTTGAGTCTTCAGTATTGGTACTAGTGGTGGAGTTGAACCTTCCTTAGGTCTCACTGTCTGCTCTCTAGGGGGTAATTCCTCCCCTCCAGAGCCTGACCCCTCGTCCCACGACTCCGCTTCGCTCTCATAAAAATTCACTCTTCTCCCCCTATTGCGCCTCTGTTTGTTATTTCGCTGTTGATTGGGTAGAAAGGTGTTTTTATTTTGTTCCTTTCTCAGAATATGTCTATCCTTTCTATTCCATACGTACACACGATTTAAATCGTAGTCTGATTGATCTCTCAGATACTTGCTGTGCCTTGGCCTTGGCTTCTGCTATTACACGCTGTAGTGTGTTATCAAACTTCAGATAGTGTGGTTCCTTGCTCCTATTATTTAGCTCCCTTTGCACCTCTTTGATTTTTGTTGCTAGATCCTCCAAAGATCTCTCTTTAAATTCCCAGATGAGCTGCATAAGTTTCAACGAACAAGTGGTAAGATGACTATTCCACAGTTCAATAAAAACTTTATCTTCTGTTAGGAACGTGGGAAACTTGTTCAACCTAAGTCCCCTGGGTATTATGCCAAGTTCATGGTACTCTTCTGGATCTTCAAGCTCAAAACTAGGGTTCCAGAAGGCCTCAACTCGGAATTTGACCTCATCAATTTTTGGTGATCCCTTATAGTTACATGTGTATACACACATATTTATGTAAATATATTTTTGTAGGAGACACACCCCACGGCAATCCTTGACCCCTCTGGGTGGGTAGCTGGTGGTCAGCGATTGGGTTGAGATATATATATATATATACATTCTTAGGCCCCCACACCATATACTCCCATATACGCCTATATAGTACATCGTATCCTGCATCCCTGTTATCCTGTCCTTTGTTTTGTTTTGGTTTTGTTTGTTTTGTACGCCTTATGCGTTTCTGTAACATCATGGTACCCTCTGACACATACCACACATATCTATTTTTAAGTATATTTATATATATATTTTATATGGACTTATTTTGTCAGTATATTGTGTACCCAGACATGGTCTCTGTGACTCTATGTGCAGGGCTTCTGCTATGGTGGGTCTGACTCAAAGCCAATGGTCGGGTCTCTCCCTGTGTAAATCATCTCACTAGCCCTGTTACTAATGCCTTCTTTTTGGTAGATACTGCTTGGGCCAGTTTAGATCATGGGGATCATGGCAATTGGTTTTGATTTCAGACAATCTCTTCTGCATGGTATGATTGTACATATGTTTATATATATTTACAAGTATCAAGAACTTATGTATGAATCTCTCCCCATGTATTTAACCATTTTTGTATTTTACATACGGGTTTATGACAATGTGTATATTTGCTCAATCTAATACCTATTCTAATATATATACATCTTTTGAACCCATTTTCTGCAGGTGTTCCCGATCTATCCTTACCGGATCACAGCAAAGGGATAATCTCTATAGCCTATGTAATTGATATTACTGAATTTACTCTGACAGTATTTGTTGTAACGTCATGATTATATTTCCTAATGCGAGTCTATGTACACCTGCTAAATTTGAGGCTCTTTTCTTCTTTCTTTTCTACCCTTTTTCCACTGTGTGTTCTGCATAAGAATGCTAGCAACTAGTGCGATTTCTGTCTAGTGTTAACTAAATAATTAAATGCGTGCATCTGTACTGTGTTTACTACAATGTAGCTCAATGCTTCTTTCTGATTGGTAATATGGAGCTGACGTAATTTATAGCAATCCATTGGTCAGGAGAAGGAAAAAGGGTGTGTACCCACTGACCAATGGGAGTTAGGGCTGGTGGTTTTATAGTGCACGACGTACTATTTTAAAACAGGTAATGAGTAAGGCTACACGCTGAAACGCGTTTACCTGATATTTTCCAGCCCTTCTGTGTATATAGATTCTTTCCGTGTTTAACCCGGGGTGTTTATCCCCTCCACATTTTTTGTGTATCTTGTTATATTTGACTTCACTCATGTCGCGCTACGGCGCTAACTTGAAATAAATTGTTTTTACCTGCATACCACCCGGTCTATGCTCCTCTATTTCTGTTTTTGTCCTACGTCTTAGGCCTACAGAGTGAGCACGGACTGGAGGTGGTCACCGTATTGCACACACAGCTCAGGTTTCCCAAACGGGAGGAGGATTGGAAATTGAAGCAACCGCCAGGAAGGGCGGGTATAGGACTCAGCTGAAATACCCCGAAGGAAAAAGAGGCACTTTGTATTGAAGGGAGACGACGGATCTGCAGTCAGCCCCCACTTTTGCCTGGCACGTTCCGGAGGTTGACAGGTACGAGTCCTATTATACACATCACACATCTTGCACATGAAAGGCTAGTGGTGCATAACTTGTTTCCAGATCCTTACCGCCATTGCTTCTGTGGGGAACGTCTGGAGGGTGTCCTCCCATTAAGTGACTCTCACTTGTGTACTTTTAACTTGCATCGGATCAGTGAAAAGTGTTCACACGGTGTATGTGGGGAGTTCATGTGATCACACTTCTACATTTTATCCCACGCTCTGTAACATTTATATTAGGTGTAACCCATAGCAGAGTGATATAACATAATATACTGTACAATACTAGTGTAATCCATGGCCATCCGAATTTACCGAATAAATCCGAACTAATTTGTATTTATTCAGTAAATTCGGCAGTATTTTAATTAGGAAATTCGGTTCGATCCGAATCTCCGAATTTGTTGAATTTTCCAAATTTCCGAATCGATCCGAAACAAATTGCACATATCTAAATAACAGGTCTCACGTGTGTGGATCCATTTTTGGCGGAGAAAGACATATCAATTCATCGCTCACCCCTTTTAATCACTGATATCTAGAAGATCATTTGACCACCTTTGAACACACACTTAAAGGGATAGTAAACACCAAAAATGTTATTCTTTAAAAAGATAGATAATCCCTTTATTTACCATGCCCCAGTTTTGCATAACAAACAATGTTATAGAAATATAATTTTTACTTCTGTAATTACCTTGTATCTAACCTTCTGCAGACGTTTCCTTATATCAGATCTTTTGACAGATTTGCATTTCAGGCAATTAGTGCTGACTCTTAAATAACTTCACGTGCATGAGCACAATGTTATATATATATGAAACACATGAACTAACGCCCTCTAGCTGTAAAAAACTGTCAAATGAATTCAGATAAGAGGCGGCCTTCAAGGGCTTAGAAATTAGCATATGAGCCTACCTAGGTTTAGCTTTCAACTAAGAATAACAAGAGAACAAAGCAAATTTGATGATAAAAGTAAATTAGAAAGTTGTTTAACATTACATGCCCTATTTGAATCATGAAAGTTTAATTTGGACTTTACTATCCCTTTAACTCTTTGCCATAGTAGAAGCAGCACCAAATAGTGCATAAAATGTGAAAAGCCAAAAAAAAAAAAAAGATTATTAGTTACTTATCTGGAAAAACAATTGATATGGCATTGGATCTTGGGTAGACACCTCTTCGTGGAAACACCTCTACAGCCTACTGTGATAGTCAGCCAAATGTCCCATAATAGTTAATTGTATTTAAAGCTGACAAACACCCTTTAATAGGAGTTTGGCTCTTTTTCTCTCCAAAACTACACTGAGGGTTCATTTCTTCTGATGCCACTTGTTTGCAAAGCTTTTTGGTATGGGTGGAGGTTTCAACAAGAAAATCATCTATTTTAAAATACAGTAAAGTAGTTATTTGTAGACAATTAAATACACTTCAGTAGGTAAAATGAATCAATGGGAACACATTAAAGTCTCTTTATACTGCATTTTTGTATAGAGCTCTTTTTTTCATGCATACATATTTGTAAATAAAAGTTATGTTATGTATCTTATGTAAACTTTGTTTTATTGTTATCTTTTGTTGAAAAGCAGGAAGGAAAGTTCAGGAGTGTGCATGTCTGCAGCATTATATGGCAGCAGTTTTGCAACAATGTTATACATTTCAAAGAGCACTAGATGGCAGCACTATTTCCTGTCCTGTAGTGCTGCAGACATGTGCACGCTACCTATCTAGATATCTCTTCAACAAAGAATAACATGAAAATGAAGCAAATTTGATAATAGAAGTAAACTAGAAACTTTTTTTCAATTGTATTCTCTATCTGAATCATGAAAGTAAAATGTTAGGTTTCATGTCCCTTTAAGAAATATATAGGTTTTAAAGCAATGTTATATCACACACATCTTCTAATGCTGGAGTTCATCTTGCAACCAATTAAGTGATAGGTACAAAAAGATAACATTCTCCATTATTTCAGGGATGGAAATAAAGTATGTTGATTTTGTGTTTTCTAGAAGAATATTTATTTAGACTTAGTTTTGCTCAGCTGTCATAAATTGTTTCACTCCTGTCTATTTTTCCTCAACTGCAGTAAAAGAGTACCAATTGTTATAGCAAAGTGTTATGACGTCATATATGTGTATTTGTAATACGATTATGATAAAGACATACATAAAGTTAGCCTGTCTAATATATAAAATTGCACATAGAAGTGTATTATTCTCAGATTTTTAGTTGTATTTGCCATTAATAGATTGATATTATAATAATGATAATATGTGCATCACATTATACTAGATATCTCTGAAGTGCCATATTTGTGTTGTATGCCCACTGGTACTACTAATAAATACTATTACATGAACACACAATTATTTTATTCTGTTTAACTGCTGCCCTGCAGCCTGCAAGAGCTCTCTCGGGGGAAATAAATTGCGGCCAATTAGTCTAAAGAAGATGAAGAGGAAATCAATAATACTGATGTATGCTTAAAAATGGAGAATTGACAAAGGTGCTGAATACAGGACTATACTGGTCAAGAATTGCTAATTTGTGCAGTTACTTTCAGCTATAGTTAAATGCACTTGAATAGGTCTTGAATCTTGGCTCCACGCAACCAGTTAGAGAGCATAATACATTATATTAATACAAATAGAAAAAAAGTATTAATAATAAAGTATTCTTGTGTTGCAAATGGATTATATTTCATATAATGTGTGGGTTGAAGGTTGAAGGCTAATTATATTATGCCCTTTGAGGTATACCCTGAGAACTTATTAATTGGTAATCCTGAAAAACATATAGATTCAGCTGTATGTATAGTTATTTATACTATTATGATATGGAGAAGGTAAGAGACAAAATCACAATGAACCATAAATGTGTATGCTAGCTGCACCTGGAGTGAATTATTTGTCCATAAACAATTTAAAGGGACACTTAACCCAAAAAAATTATTTCATGATTCAGGTAGAGAATACAATTTTAAACAACATTCCAATTTACTTCTATTATCTAATTTGCTTCATTTTTAAGATATCCTTTGTTAAAGAAATAGCAATGCACATGGGTGAGCCAATCACACAAGACATCTATGTGCAGCCACCAATCAGCAGCTACTGAGCCTATCTAGATATGCTTTTCATCAAAGAATATCAAGAGAATTAAGCAAAATTAGATAATTGGAGTACATTGGAAAGTTTTTTTTAAATTGCATACTCTTTCTAAATCATGAAAGAAAAAAATGTGGGTTTCATGTCCCTTTAAAGGGACAGTACACTGTAAAATTGTTTTTCCATAAATGTATTTTCAATGACTTGTTATACCAACTGCAGAGTATAAAATATTTGAGAAATTGCATTTTCGGGTTTATTTGTGTATCTGAACTAGCTGGTTGTGTGCTTTGAAACCACAGCCTATTACAATGGGTTGAGCTTCAGGTAATATCAGATCTTATTATGTTATCACTTTGTGTACACACACTTGCTTCCTTATCTTATATTTGTCTGGAACACCAAAGCTCAATACAGAGAGAACAATGTAAAATTATAATTTTATTACTTAACTGTCATGCCCCCCACTGAGGGTGTAATCTCTTCTGCTGGCTGTGTTTACTTAGGCTTGTCAATAGCGTATACACCAGTATCAAAACCTTCAGTATAGGTTGGGAAACCACAAGCTAAATCAGCTATTTCAAATGCTGAAATAGGAGTAAAGGAGCCACTTGCAACCAATTTAATACACTCTAACAGGTAAAAAGGATCATTGGGAATAATTTAAAGGGGAGAAAGTTTTTGGGTGAACTTTCCCTTTAAGGATCTGTGTTGTCTAAGATGTGGGAATACTGAGATATTGACATGCTTTTCTGTAGCAGGGCTTTCGTGAACAGCTGTACTGCTCACTATTCTCTCTAATTAAAATACTGGGAGCACTGTTTTAAATTATACTTTTGACTTTAGGGGGGAAACAATCAATACAGGGAGTGCAGAATTATTAGGCAAGTTGTATTTTTGAGGATTAATTTTATTATTGAACAACAACCATGTTCTCAATGAACCCAAAAAACTCATTAATATCAAAGCTGAATATTTTTGGAAGTAGTTTTTAGTTTGTTTTTAGTTTTAGCTATTTTAGGGGGATATCTGTGTGTGCAGGTGACTATTACTGTGCATAATTATTAGGCAACTTAACAAAAAACAAATATATACCCATTTCAATTATTTATTTTTACCAGTGAAACCAATATAACATCTCAACATTCACAAATATACATTTCTGACATTCAAAAACAAAACAAAAACAAATCAGTGACCAATATAGCCACCTTTCTTTGCAAGGACACTCAAAAGCCTGCCATCCATGGATTCTGTCAGTGTTTTGATCTGTTCACCATCAACATTGCGTGCAGCAGCAACCACAGCCTCCCAGACACTGTTCAGAGAGGTGTACTGTTTTCCCTCCTTGTAAATCTCACATTTGATGATGGACCACAGGTTCTCAATGGGGTTCAGATCAGGTGAACAAGGAGGCCATGTCATTAGATTTTCTTCTTTTATACCCTTTCTTGTCAGCCACGCTGTGGAGTACTTGGACGCGTGTGATGGAGCATTGTCCTGCATGAAAATCATGTTTTTCTTGAAGGATGCAGACTTCTTCCTGTACCACTGCTTGAAGAAGGTGTCTTCCAGAAACTGGCAGTAGGACTGGGAGTTGAGCTTGACTCCATCCTCAACCCGAAAAGGCCCCACAAGCTCATCTTTGATGATACCAGCCCAAACCAGTACTCCACCTCCACCTTGCTGGCGTCTGAGTCGGACTGGAGCTCTCTGCCCTTTACCAATCCAGCCACGGGCCCATCCATCTGGCCCATCAAGACTCACTCTCATTTCATCAGTCCATAAAACCTTAGAAAAATCAGTCTTCAGATATTTCTTGGCCCAGTCTTGACGTTTCAGCTTGTGTGTCTTGTTCAGTGGTGGTCTTCTTTCAGCCTCTTACCTTGGCCATGTCTCTGAGTATTGCACACCTTGTGCTTTTGGGCACTCCAGTGATGTTGCAGCTCTGAAATATGGCCAAACTGTTGGCAAGTGGCATCTTGGCAGCTGCACGCTTGACTTTTCTCAGTTCATGGGCAGTTATTTTGCGCCTTGGTTTTTCCACACGCTTCTTTCGACCCTGTTGACTATTTTGAATGAAACGCTTGATTGTTCGATGATCACGCTTCAGAAGCTTTGCAATTTTAAGAGTGCTGCATCCCTCTGCAAGATATCTCACTATTTTTGACTTTTCTGAGCCTGTCAAGTCCTTCTTTTGACCCATTTTGCCAAAGGAAAGGAAGTTGCCTAATAATTATGCACACCTGATATAGGGTGTTGATGTCATTAGACCACACCCCTTCTCATTACAGAGATGCACATCCCCTAATATGCTTAATTGGTAGTAGGCTTTTGAGCCTATACAGCTTGGAGTAAGACAACATGCATAAAGAGCATGATGTGGTCAAAATACTCATTTGCCTAATAATTCTGCACTCCCTGTGTGTGTATCATTTCTACAAATATGATCATAAATTAACATTTGTGGCAGTTATTGCGGTGAAATGAGTACATGAAATTAACCAGTTGACGCATTTTTATATATTGCTGGCATGTTGGTTTAAACATACACACATGAACATGTATAATGTTATATATATTCTAAGGTGTGACCCAAATCTCATTTATAAAATATATACTATAAATATATACTATGAGTTAGACCGTATAAGTGCTTCACTCTCTGCAGGAAAAGGGGACATTGAGCAGCTTGGTACGACTAAGAGTAGCTTCACTAACTGTTACTTGTAAGGGGTTAAATTAAGAGAACAACTTTGAAGCATTCTATTGTAGTTGTACTCAGCAGTTTAATGTCCCTTTAAGAGAGGCGCACATTGGAGTTGTTTTCTATCTTGTAAGACCAATGACTAAATACAACTCTGTATGAACAAAATGTAAGTAAACAATTATTCACTGTTGTAAGTAACAAAAACCTTATGTACACACACAGCGTTGTATTAACACAGTAAGAGCAGGAATGTAGCACTTGTAGAACAGGAATGAGCCACTTGCAGAGATGAGGATACTGGAGTGCTCCATGTGATGCAAAGTAGAGGAGTAGGGGGCAGATTAAATGTTGGACACGTCTAGGTTATTTCGGCAGCAGTTCATGATATAATATATTTTAACCTCATTTATAGTTCTAGAAGCATGGTCTGCTTCATACTTTATGTAACCGTTCCACTGATACATCTATGAGATTTATTTGCTCTCATCAAGAATTTATATGAAGTTAGCAATTAATTTGCTTGGTAGTTGAAGCACAGGGCAATTTGTAAGAATGAGCTTGCCCTTTAGCTTCAAAGCAAAATTACACACCACAAGCTTCCTGGAAGCACAGCCTTGGTCTGTCACATCTAATGTGTACTGAACCATGATCTTTAGCATCACTTCTGTTTCTGACCAGTTTTTTTATAACCCACAGCTCATTATTTTCCTGGAGTCAATACTGATTCCCTAAATGGCAGATCTGAAACATAAGTTATTTTAAGTCACTTAGATAATAAACTATCTAACTGTCTGATAGGAGAATGCTGAGTGTTGTATATGTTCTGTAAATAAAATGTTTCTTCACTTTAAAAAAACAAACAAACTATAATATAAGTTTATACGACTTATACCTAAAACACTTTATTATTTAATTTTACTTTGTGATTTAACCTGCATGATCACCATATAGCCTGCTCTACTTCTGGTTAAAGGGACATGAAACCCAACATTTTTCTTTCACGATTCAGATACAGAATAAACAACTTACTTCTATTATCTAATTTTCTTCATTCCCTTGGTATCCTTTGTTGAAAAACAGCAATGCACATGTGTGAGCCAATACCATGAGGCATATATGTACAAATCAGCAGCTCCTGAGCCTACCTAAGTATGCCTTTCAACAAAAGATACTAAGAAAATAAATTATAAAATATAATGGGGAGGGTCTGTTGAGTATGCAAGCAAGTTTTATTTTTAGGAATCTATTTCCTAAACCCTTTACATAATATTTATTTTGCTGCATTTTTGATCCCTCAACTAATTTGTGGTTTAAAATTGCATGAAATACATTTAAAAGTATTGTCTTTCTTTAATGGGTATATTCTAATTATTTGCAAATGCTTTTCTAATGATTCTAAAGAAATTTGCAAAAGACTTGAAAGAGACAGTAAAGTGAAAAATTAACTTTCATGATAAAGATAGAGCTTGCTATTAAAAAACAAATCAAGATTTTTATTTTCTACAAAACTCACAATTAAAGGCACAGTAAAAGCCAAAATGAAACATATTACATAATAATAGTTTAGACAGTACATGTTTACCTCTATTAGCAAATTTGTTTCTCTTAGTATCCTTTGTTTTAGAGAAATCCTATGTAGGTTCATAGGAGCTCAGGATCGTGCACGTGTCTTTAGCACTCAATGTATAACATTACTTGAAACATTGTTGAAAATCTTCTGCCAAAGAGTGCTAAAGATATGTGCTTGCTCCTGAGCTACGATGAGCCTACCTAGGTTTACTCATCAAAAATGAATACCAAGATAGCAAACAAATTTGTTAAAGGGATGTTAAAATAAAAATAAACTTTCACAATTTAGATACAGTATGCACTTAAAAAAACACATACTTCCTTCAAATTATGCACAGTCTTTTTATATGCACACTTTCAGTATGTGTATATGAGATTGTGATTCGCTGTTGGCTGTCATATAATATAGTGGACATGGAAATGAAAGGAATTTTTGAAAATAAATACTGGTTATTTAAAATTCTGAGCAAGTGCCATTGCATTGTCTTTTTAATATGCATCTGTTTATGCATTTCTACTGTATTTAATGGTTCTTCAATAGAAGTAACCGTGCACTAGCTAAACTTTTAAAGTTTATTGTTGACTCTACTGTGCATTTTTCTAAAGGATTGGCATATATCCTTAAAGAGACATGAAACCCAAATTTTTTCTTTCATGATTTAGAAAGAGCATACAATTTTAAACAACTTTCTCATTTACTTCTAATATCTAATTTGCTTCATTTTCTTTATATTATTTGCTGAAAAGCATATCTAGATAGGCTCAGTAGCTGCTGATTGGTGACTGCACATAGATGTCCCGTGTGATTGGTTCACCCATGTATATTGCTATTTCTTAAACAAATGATATCTAAAGAATGAAACAAATTAGATCATAGAAGTAAATTGGA
The DNA here is from genome assembly GCF_027579735.1 of Bombina bombina. Lineage (NCBI taxonomy): Eukaryota > Metazoa > Chordata > Amphibia > Anura > Bombinatoridae > Bombina > Bombina bombina. The sequence continues at coordinate 577,164,158 of NC_069504.1, forward strand.
ATGTTATTTAAAATTGTGTTCTCTAGTCTACCTGATTCATGAAAGAAAATGTTGGGGTTTAGTGTCCCTTTAAAGGACCACTAAACACAGCAGAATAGCATAATCAAAAAATGCATAATATAAAGACAATTCGTAAACACTTCTTTGAATTTCAAATGAGTAATAGATTTTTTACTGACAAATGTCAGTTAGTTACATTTTCCTCTCTAATGCATCATATGACAGCCATCAGCCAATCACAAAATGCATATACGTATATTCTGTGAATCTTACACATGCTCAGTAGCTTACGAAAGCTTGCATATCAAAAGATTATTCACATTAAGGTAATGGAAGTGAATTGGAAAGTTGTTTAAAATTGTGTGCTCTGTCTAAATCATTAAAGTTTAATTTTCACTTGCTTGTCTCTTTAAGTCAGGTATTATAAAACATTTTTAATATCTTTGTTTCACCAAAATAAAAATAAAAAACATAATTAAAAAGAAACATGTAACCCAAACATTTTCTTTTACTTCTGCAATCAAATTTGCTTCATTCACTTAATATCCTTTGTTGATGGGGCAGCTATGTACTAATGGGCGCTAGCTGACAATATCTCATAAACCAATTGAAAGAGGCATTTATGTGCAGCCTCCAATCAGCAGCTGGCTCCCAGTAATGTATTACTTTTCCTGAGCCTTCCTATGTATGCTTTTCAATTAAGGATACTAAGAGAATGAAGCAAATAAGATAATAAAAGAAGAATGGAAAAATGTTTAAATCACATGTCCTGTCTGAATCATGAAATAAAACGTTTGGGTTTCTTGTCCCTTTAACTTTATCACAAAAGGCACTAAAGTGATGGTGAAATCATGACTGGATAATTGAGGTAAAGGATGCATCTAGAAACATTAGTGAACAACTAAAACTAATAGCTGAGCCGAGAATTGCTTGAAATTGGGCTAACATTGAATTGATGCAAATGATGATTGCAAGTGGATCTTTTATGTGAGAATGAAGGTTTATTTTCTACAGAACTATTTTTAGTATATTCAGGCATTTATATTGACATACTAGGGACGTTCCCAGTTTTATACATTGAATTCAAAGCCATTCACTAAAGCAGCCTGTTTCCAAAATTATTCTGCTATATGGCATATCAAGAACCTTTGGTTTCACATATGGTAGGGTCGTCTGAAGTCAGTGACACAACTGTGGATGTTGTTAGTTTCTTAGATTAATTAAAACACCCCTCAGAAGTCTATAAAATATAGTTTATTCCTTCCATTAATTAATGAAATTAAGATATTTGGTAGTCCTGTGGGGTTTTTTTTAGAGACAGGTATACTAAGACAAAGAGCTCCATTTATTGAGCAGCGTATGCTGCCCTTAGAGCCCCATCGAAACAAAAGTTAAGAAGCAACAGTCGTAAGACCGCTGCTCCTTAACGTATTGGACTGAAATCATTCCGATCCGATATGATTGGGATGATTGACAGCCCCTGCTAGCAGCCAATTGGCCGCCAGTGAGCAGGGAGCAGCATTGCACAAGCATTTCACCAGAAATGCTTGTGCAATGTTAAATGCAGACAGCGTATGCTGTCGGCATTTAGCAAGGTCGAGCGGACATGATTTGCTACAGCAAATCTACCCCAAAGCTTTAGTATTCATTGAGATTGTGAGAGTAGCAGTACAAATAACCATAATCTAGAACTCATTTAAATATAACATAATGATTTTATTAAGAGATAATAAGACAACAAGATAAATGAAACAATTATATAAATGGCTGATTAGATAACTGACAGCTAAGGGATACTTAGCTTTGATGATGAATAGCTGTTTACACAACAGTAGATCAACATAAGTTACAGGAAACCTCTAACATCTGGTCTTGTATCTCTAGAATGCTGGTCAACAAAACTCAACACAACATAAGCCTCAAAGTTATGTCTGACCGTTTTAAACATTCAGCAGTTTTTTTTTCACCACAATGAACCTTCTGTATTTTGTGAATGTATTCTTATAAATGCCAGCTAATTTGATCTTTAAAAAATATAATATGCATAAGTGTACACTCCACTGGTTTTATTGCCTAAGACAATGCCGGGATCATCAATATTCACCCACATGTAAGAATTAAAAAGCCTATTGCTATATTGCATTGAATTTGACTAATTGTACCTACACAATTATTCATTGAAATAATAGGCTTTCTGATTTATATTGGTAGAGGACCCATGCACAGAAAGGGGACACACTGTTATCAGACACCTACACACATCACACAGACAAACCCATGTATAATGAGGTAGAAACAAAACAAATACACAGCAACCTATGGGCACAGACGTGCACACTAATAAAAAAAATAATATAAAAGCTTGAAAAACACTTTGATACATACCTGACATGCACAAGACCCTATGCAAAGCTCATAAAAGCCCCACAATTTGTGGGATTTTTCATATTTGGAAGTTTGTCCCATTGTATTTCTTTTCACTATTTACGCCTTGATTTCTCTCTAGGACCACCAAATTTCCACCCAGTAGCACCCAACATGCAATCTTAGATTGCTGGTTTCCAGTCCCAAAATTATCATACACTGCCTATTAACTACACGCAGTACTGCATAGCAGCAAAAGCAAAGACATACAGACAGCACTACTACATGGAAAGAAAAGTAAACTCTTTGACTAACCTCTTGATGTCTTGAGGAGCCAGGTATTTATTAGCAGTTTGATTGTTAGCTCCCTTTCGATATAGTTATTGAGGTATTGAGGCATGAGTGTAACTGTACACTGGATATTTTCTTTATTTTCTTTGATACGGTGAGTTATGCACAGTGTCAATTTAAAGGAATATTCGGCACATTCATCACTGCACCATAGGTACTAAACAATGCTTTACTTGGGATAAAAGTTCTCACTCATAAGAAGAACATGGGCAGCTTTGGAAGATTGCGCAAAGTGGATATCTATATTACATAGCACCAGTGATATAAGATATTAATTATCACCTTGACCTCTTTCTATTGTAATGAGCCATATGCACCTCACACCTAGCCTCACAAACTTCACCCCCTTAAACCATTAATCAAATGATGCATGATCTCTCCATTTTTTAATACCCATCACAAACCCCCAACACCTAATGCCCCTCCTCAAAATAAAAATAATGTTTAAAAAATAAATAATTAAAGCCACAGACTAAGAACCTTAATGTCCAGTTGAATAATGTCCCACTTCAGCATCTTCGAATGCTGAAACAGCAAGTCATCTTCATATTATGACATAAGTGGTTACCTCTTATGTATAATAAAACGGAGGCAATCCTGGTTTATTAATCATTAAATGATTAACTAGGTTCCACATAGGGATGAATGTAGTTTAGTTTACTACATCTAAACATCCAGTATAAAACCTTTTGAAAACTTACGTAGAAGCTCCCAGTTAAGCACTGTTGATTGGGTTGACTGGGACACCCAGTGAAAGGGGCTGGAAAAACAAGAAGAGCAGACACTCTCCCCTCCCCCAAATCCCTGCATATGAAAAGACAGGTAACATAAACAGGAGCCTGCAGGAGTCTGTAAACGCATGTATACATCGGACACTGTGGGGCTTGGTTAGAATCCTGATAATCATCACAATGTTATTAAAAAATAAGCAAAACTATACATTTTTACAACAACACTCCCAGATGGGCTATATAAATGGAAAAATCTAGTGTATAATGTTCCTTTAAGGTTCAGGTAGAAAATAAAGATTAAATATAGAAATACATATGTAAGAAAGTGTGTTCGAATCTAATTATAAACCAATGATCATTTAAAATCAGTCCTAGCAGCTTTAGTTTCTCATTTATGCTGTATAATTATTTTTGCAGATTTATGCTAATGAGCATGGCCACCCTACATTAAAATTAGTGATAAATGTATCAGCAGTTTTCCTCATTCTAGATGACCCAGGTAAACTTGTAATTTTACTCATTGATAACATAATACAAAACAAGTTACTAATACAAATAAAAAAGTTTGAAGTGTGAAATACAGTCTGTGTAATTAATACAATCCAACCAATATTTGCATAATTTTAAATAGTATTTGAATGACTACCCAGAAACCCCCAGTTTTAGCAGCACAGCACACTTCATCCTTACACTATACAACTTGAAATGAGTGGGAAGTATAGTCTGTTGTTAGCCAAGTTATGTGTTTTCCTTACATAGGCTTGTGGATTTGCTTCCTGTGTCTGCTTCTTACATTTCCTGTAGTAAGCAGATTTCTTTGTCTCCCTGTGCTGTTATTGGTAATAGGAAGGATCAGCAAAGCCAGTGTTAATGTTCACTGACAGCTAATTGCATATGGGGAGATTTTCAAACATCCAAAATAACACACATAAGCTAGAAAATCCATCTTCTTAAAGGGATGTAAGAAGATAAAATGTCTATGTCTACTACGAAAGATTTGAATATACTTTCATTATTTATTTTGTCTCCTTTTTCCTATAGTTTATTTTTGAAAAGTGTGGGCTTTCCAATTCCTGTTTCACTGCTATATCCCACGCACTCATTGGTTGCAAACTCTAGTGATTAATTTATAGCTTACAATATGAAGGTAGCAATGCTTTATGGACAATAATTAAACAACTAAGATCTAATATAAACATACATCTGTATTTGAATTTTCAGGCTAATCTTTGCTTTGAAAACATCATTATATCAGCATTTATTTAGTGTTCCTTTAATAGATATGATTTGAACTATTACCACTTAGTTGTAAGAATCCTTTGTTAAACTGTTTACTTTATATTTGGGACAGCAAACAAGCAAATAATGGGGTACTCCAAGATACACAATTTTATTTATTTGAACACTGTGTTATCTGAAAATACCATAAACTAATTAAATTAAAATAAAAATCCAAACAATTTACAGATTTAATGGGACAGTGTACTCTAAAATGTTCTCCCCTTTGTCTTCCCAATGATCGATTTTACTGCTGGAGTGTATTAAATTGATTGTAAACATCTACTTAACCATTATTTGTTGTTTGAAATAGCTACTTTTGCCTGCTACACTGAATATATAAGTAACACATGTTTTCTCTGTAGAAAGGCTATGTAAAGAGAAGACAATAGCACATATTAATCTTTATCACATAAATTACAAGTTTTGCGGTACGGCTATACCGCTGAAAATTTGGCCTTTGCACGCAGAATAGTAGGTCACCCTATTACAAGTCGCGGCGGTACGGCTATTCTGCTATTGTTTTAGCCTGTACCTAAACTCTTCATTCCACACTCAAAAAATGGCTATTGAGTGTGTAATTTTCATCTCACCCGTATTGCAAGTTGTGTAGTCCGGCTATTACGCTAGCGTTATAGCTTATCCTCCCACGATCCATTCCGCAATCCAAAACCAGTAGTTATGGATTTTGCGCCTACCCGCATCACAAATACTATAATAAACCTATTAACCCCTAATCCGCCGCCCACCTACATCGCTACTACTAAAATAAACCTAATAACCCCTAAACCCCCAACCCCCCGCATCACAAATTCTATAATAAACCTATTAACCCCTAAACTGCCAACCCCCACATCGCAGTTACTATAATAAACCTATTAATCCACATTGCAACTACTAAAATAAAACTATTAACCCCTAAACCGCTGACCCCCTACATCGCAACTACTATAATAAACATATTAACCCCTAAACCACCAGCCCCCCACATTGCGACACACTAAATTCAACTATTAACCCCTAAGCCTAACACCTGCTAACTTTAAATTAAAGTTACAATATAACTACCTTAAAATAACTAAAAACTTACCTGTGAAATAAAATAAACTAAGATTAAACTTTAAATAAATCTAACATAACTATTTTAAAAAACTCAAATAAGCTAAAAATAAAAAATAAAAAATTACAAAATTAAAAAATCCTAACACTACGAAAAAAAATTAAATAAACTAAAAACTCTAAAATTACGAAGAATAAAAAAATTTAAGATTACAAAAAATAATAAATGAAATTATCCAAAAATAATAAAAATAAAACCTTATCTAATACCCCTATAAAAACAAAAAAGCCAACCCAAAATAAAAACACTGCCTAATCTAACAATAAACTACCAATAACCCTTAAAAGGGCCTTTTGTAGGGCATTGCCCTAAGTTAAACAGCTCTTTTACATTAAAATTTTATAAAGTTCACCCTAAAAGTAACCCCCCCACCCAACCAACCCCCCAAAATAAAAAAAAACCTAACGCTAAAAAAACCTAAGCTACCCATTGCCCCTAAAGGGGCATGTGTATGGGCATTGCCCTTAAAAGCTCTTTAGTGCCCATTAGAAAAAAAAAAATCCATAATCTAAAAAAAAAAAAACACCCCCAAAAAAACCTTACACTAACCCTGAAATAGGTACTCACCATTCCTGAAGTTCGGCGGTGAAGGTCTTTTTCCAGGCAGCTCCATTTTCATCCAGCGCGGGGACATCTTCTTTCTTCATCCGGAGTGAAGGTGGCGCAGAGCGAAGGTGGCCGCAGAGCAGGAACGGCGGCCTCGGCACCATCTAGTGTGGAGGATCCTCTTCATGGGATTGTTGCAGCACACTGAAGATTGAATGCAAGGTACCCATTTTATATTTGGGGTACCTTGCATTCCTATTAGCTGAAATTTTCAAATCAGCCAATAGGATGAGAGCTACTGAAATCCTATTGGCTGATTTGAACAGCCAATGTGTGGGGGTCAGCGGTTTAGAGGTTAATAGGTTTATTATAGTAGTTGCGATGTGGGGGGACAGCGGTTTAGGGGTTAATAGCTTTATTTAGTGTTGGCGATGTCGGGGGGCGGTGGATTAGGGGTATTTAGACTAGGGGTTTATGTTAGGGGTTTTTACATAACTCTCTTGTCCCCATAAACATCAGTGGGGATTGCGTTATAGTGATCGCCATTCCTCAACCTTAGGTGTTATCAGGACTTGGCTTTTGTGCGGTATGGGGTTTATCGCACCATACCGCACAACACAAGAAGGTTATTTTGTAACTTGTAATGGCAGGGCTATGGAAAGTGCTGTACCACTAAATTTTTAGCATTATTTAAGCACTGGTTTAGCGCATAACTTGTAATCTCTGTGAATGTAAGGGGTATTAGGGAAATATTTTGTATGTAAAATAGCTGCTTGTGCTTATTCAACCCCCCCAGCTAAAACATCTATTTCAAGGTATAATAAGTCATTTAAGAACATATTAAGAGGAATATAAGAAGTGGTTGATGTATAATCCTAAAAATACTAAAATCAGATATATTGGAGTCCCGATACTTCACATCTAAAAGGTTTACTTTTTTGTAAAGTTTATCAGTGTGAGCTACTTATAAGTGTGCTACACAAAAAAAAATCTAAACTTGCATTTTAAATTGATCTTTGTTTAAAAAATGAACTAATATTCGTGCAATTAACCACACCTTTTTTTAATTGGGGCCACTAGAGTAGTCCTTTTGGGCTTCGGATGAATGCAAATTTGTCTGAATTTTGCTGAGTTGACGACTCGTTTGATATATGAACAGCCAAATGTATTATTGGATGAAACAAATGATTTCTTGACAAAATCAATTCATTAATTTGCTTAATGTCATTTGTTAATAAGATCATTTGTTTATAATGATGTACAGGGTGTCTTACCATTCATTTGTCTGTCGTCCCCTGTCCAATCCTTCTATATTATTACTAATGACTGATGTTAGGGACAGCCAGTCAGGCACTAAATGCCGGATTTTAGACATACAGGAGTTGTATGTTCTTTATAACATTGAAATATATGGTTTTTTAATTGTTCAAATCATATAATGTAAGATTTTTGTTAATATTAATTATCTATATTAGCTGTTCCTATTGCAAATAGCGATAATGAATCTGAATCCAATATTCGTCTGAACCATATAGCTGCATTTATGAAATTTGGCCAAATGGAACTTTTGAAAAAATCCAAAATTATTTTTTTTTTTTAGAGTAAACAAATAAACTAATAAGTGGCTGAAGCTTTCTGACTCACCCATCTATGTTAAATCAGGGAAATTATAAAAACCCAGCTTGCTAGCAATAATCTAGAACTGGAGTTAGCAAAAGTGATTGCAACTAGGGATGGGTTGGGTGAATATCTATATTATCTCTATATAGATGCTTACTACTTACTACTTTTTCATGTCTTTCTAGAATGAATATAGCAACTCCAATTCGTCAAAAGCTCCAATCTGACGTCACTTCCGTTGACTCTTTTATTTTAATATCTGTTTTTCCTCTGTCTGGGGGGCCCCCCTTGAACACCCCAGGCAGAGGCAAAATAGATAGTGAAGATAGGTGATTACAGGGCCTATCTGATTGGTTGTGAATCCTGTCACTCACTGGACATGGACCAATCAGATGTATGGAAATACCGGAAGTGACGTCAGATTGGAGTTTTCGATGTATTCAAGTTCTCGACAGAACACAACATTTCTTGAAAACAACCACAAAAAAATGTAACCACAATTTTGAAAGTGCTCCTTGTGCCAAATGAATGATAGTTTTACATTGAATGTTGAATATGTTGTTAAATTACACATTCAAAATAGCTGTTACCTTATTTCATTCAGATTGGAATTACATGAACATATGACTGATCTAAAATGTTGATATTTAAATTAAAAACAAGTGTTAAAATGTTGGCTTGTCATTCTAAACTTGTTTGTTTTTATTTCTAATTGCAACTAAATTGTTGTAAAAAGCACAAATAACTTTAGTTGCAATGATTGCAATAGACTGTTTACATTATTTTGTTTATCATAATGCTACTATTTGCAAATCGAAAGATATCGAGATATGCATAAATAAAGAGTAATTATATAAAAATATATAGCAGTGATTGTGAGATAAGTTTTTAAATTTATTTTATTGACTGACTGGGTATTCAGGGCTTTGAGTCTGTTTTGTGGTCTGATGTGGCCAAGTGTTTCAGGGTCATGGGCTTGGTCTGAAGTCCGATCCGATCTGATCATAACTCCATCTTCTTTTTCCCCATCACCCACTGGTCGGTAGTTTTCTAGAGCAGTGGTTCTCAAACAAAGT
>NC_069504.1:577175743-577243243 GCF_027579735.1 Bombina bombina
AGAATGAATAGGTTTCTTCAATTTTATAAAATACTCTAATTCCTATGTGACTATATGGTATTTGTTCACTAAGACCTGGAGAAAGATATCAAACTTTTAGTGACCTGATTCATTAAATAATGGGAATTAGCAAATTCAGTCTATCTGCAAAGGTCTTATAATCCTTAATAAATTATTGTAATAAAATAGTACAGTATTTCATATATATATATATATATATATATATATATATATATATATATATATATATATATATATATATATATATATATATATATATATATATATATATATATATATATATATATATATATATTTAAAACCAATTAACTGGTCCATGGATCTGAGTTCTGATGTGGTTACATGACTGACCCAGGAGTTTTATTTAAAGGGATATTAAACACTAAATACATACTACATAATGATGTATTCAAAGCAAAGATTACCCTTAGAATAATATGTAAATTTATTTTTTACTATTATATTAGTATAAATGTTTAGTTTCTATGAAGTACTCAAGACTCTAGTAATGGGTGCTGCCATGTTTTATATTTGTTTTATATTTATCAATCAGCTAGATTTCGAGTTTTGAGCGCTATAGGGAAATTAACAACCGCTACAAAAGCGGCGTTAATTCACCTCCCTATAGCGCTGCTATTACAGGTTTCCATAAAGCAGGCTTGTACGGGTGTTATGGTGGCGTTGAGCTCCATGCCGCACTGAAATACAAGCGCTGCTTTGACGTGCTCGTGCACGATTTTCCCATAGACATCCACGGGGAGAGCCGGCAAAAAAGAAGCCTAACACCTGCGATCGGTGAAACAAAAGCTCTGTAATGCAGCCCCATTGATGTCTATGGGGAAAGAAAAAGTTATGTTTAAACCTAACACCCTAACATAAAAACCACATCTAAACACCACTAATCTGCTGCCCCCAACATCGCCACAACCTACATAATGTTATTAACCCCTAATCTGCCACCCTTAACATCACCACCACCTACATTGCAGTTATTAACCTCTAATCTGCCGCCCTTAACATCGCTGCCACCAACATTACAGTTATTAACCCCTAATCTGCCGCCCTTATTATCGCCACCGCCACCTACATTACAGTTATTAACCCTTAATCTGCCGCCCTTATTATCGCCACCGCCACCTACATTACAGTTATTAACTCCTAATCTGTCGCCCCTAACATCGCAGCCACCTACATTACAGTTATTAACCCCTAATCTGCCGCCCCTAACATCGCCGCCACCTACATTACAGTTATTAACCCCTAAACCTCTGGCCACCTACATCACTAACACTACATAAATATATTAACCCCTAAACCTAACCCTAACGTAACCTTAACCCTAACTTAAATATAATTTAAATAAATATAAATAAACCTTACAATTATTACCTAAATATTTCCTATTTACAACTATATACATACTTACCTGTAAAATAAATCCTAAGCGAGCTACAATATAACTAATATTTATATTGTAGCTATCTTAGGTTTTATTTTTATTTCACAGGTAAGTTTGTATTTATTTTAACTAGGTAGACTAGTTAGCAAATAGTTATTAACTATTTACTAACTACCTAGTTAAAATAAATACAAATATACCTGTAAAATAAAACCATTACAATCCAATCAAATAAATTAAATGAATGAAATACAATTATCTAAATTACAAAAAAGACACAAAATTACACAAAATAAAAAACGAAATTATAAAAAAAAAGAATTACTCCTAATCTAATAGCCCTATCAAAATAAAAAAGCCTCCCCAAAATAATAAAACCCATAGCCTACACTAAACTGCCAATAGCCCTTAAAAGGGCCTTTTGCGGGGCATTGCCCCAAAGATAACAGCTCTTTTACCTGGCAATAAAAATTACAAACACCCCTCCAACAGTAAAACCCACCACCCACCCAACCAAACCCCCCCAAATAAAACTCTATCTAAATAAACCTAAGCTAACCATTGGATGGGCATTGCCCTTAAAAGGGCATTTAGCTCTTTTACAGTGCCCAAACCCTAAGCTAAAAATAAAACCCACCCAATAAACCCTTAAAAAACCTAACACTAACCCCCAACGATCCACTTACAGTTTTCGAAGACCGAACATCCATCCTCATCCAGCCGGCGAAGTCCTCATCCAAGCAGGCAGAAGTCCTCATCAAAGCGGCCAGAAGTCTTCATCCAAGCGGGCAGAAGTCTTCATCCAGACGGCATCTTCTATCTTCATCCATCCGGCACGGAGCGGGTCCATCTTCAAGACATCCGGCGTGGAGCATCCTCTTCTTCCGATCGTCGCTGGAAATGAAGTTCATTTTAAGTGTCATCATCCAATTTGGCGTCCCTTACATTCCGATTGGCTGATAGAATTCTATCAGCCAATAGGAATTAAAGGGGGAAAAATCCTATTGGCTGATCCAATCAGCCAAAAGGATTGAGCTCACATTCTGCTGGCTATTCCAATCAGCCAATAGAATGCAAGCTCGATCCTATTGGCTGATTGTGCTCTACAAGTCTACTTAAAGGGATAGTGTACTGTAATATAAAATTCCGTTATAATGTGTTCCTAATGGTCCATTTTACCTAATAGACTATTCTTCATAGCCAGAACCCTGCATAGCTAGATAAACAGCTCTGAAGCACAAATTTGCCTTTTTGATATTCTTTGAGGGATCTCACAGTACTGACAAGACTTCTTAGAAAATCTAGCTAGAGCAGAGAGCTTTAGATCATAGGGCCTTCAGGTTTGGGTTTTGGTATATAGGCAGAGATAAGATAAAGAAGAATTTGAGTGTATAAAAAGTGATTAGCTAGAAGGTCTGATTTCCTTGCAAGCTCAGTCCATTTTAATGGGTTGTGATTTCAAAGAGCAAAGTTGGTTATTTAAAATGCAAAAATAAACCTAAATGAACGATTACCCCCTATGATTATCAGTTATTTGTAGAGTGCCAGCATATTCTGCAGTACTTCACATACATTTTATACTCTGCAATTAGTTTAACAAGTCTTTGGAAACACTTTTAGTAAAAAAAATAAAAATAATAAGTTTTAATAAGAGACAAAAAAAAAGTTTAGCAGCTGCAAATGTTTCACTTCCGTTTGCTTTGTTTTATGCTCAGGAAATTATGTACAGTTAAAAACAATCCTTTATCCTGAAACTCTGTAGTTTCAATGCTCAGGCTCCTTAGAGAAGAATGCCCCGTGGGACAAGAGAAAAAAGTGTTTATAGAACAGGAAAAGCTCTATTAGAAGGTAGAATGGTGAATGCCATGGAGAGAAAATATTTAACCACTTCACTGCTGTATTATCCATTCAAATTTTTTTAATATCCCTGTGATAGATTTACAAAAAAGCTGCAATAAACATGTATATTCACTCAGAAACTCTGAATATCTGATGAATGCGCAGCTGAGAGGGCAGTGGAACTTAGATTTCTCAGACCAGAATTAAAGTGATGGTAAATTTTTCACAATTGAGCATTAAATTTGGATTCCCCAAGTATTGATAATACAAATCGCCCATATAAGTTATAAATTACGATCTTTTTATGTGTCTCAAATTCCTATTTTACTTTATTAGTCGTAACGGTCGATCAATGCTCCTCCCCATGAATTACTTCCTTGAATTCTCTTCCTCCCGGCGACAGAGTTGAAACACCCCTCTTCACGTCACAGCACTGGCATAACAACCTTTGTTCCGCTCTCTACGCATGCGTTAGTAAACTGTATTCACAGGAGAGAATAGTTATGCTGTGATTTCCGAGCTAGGGCATGCGCAGAATTCAGGATGGGCGTATTTCGTTAAGGGTGTGTCGCCGAGTGGCCTGTTCTGTCATTGGATAAAAAAAACATGTGACCGCTTAAAAACAATGGCGGACGATCTACGGGAGGAGGCTGTATATAAAAATAGTAAAATCAAAATCTTCAATATATATGAAATTGCACGGAATATGGGGATATCGTGAATAAAAGTGACATTGTTTTATTACTTCAATTATGATCGCTAACTCGAGGTGCTCATACTGTACCATCACTTTAAGTTATGACTGCTAAGGGAGATTTGACCTGGTAAATAATATGAAATGGCACCTAGGTGGACTGGTAGTAAATTAATACGTGTATGTTGAAACTCTTATATGATTTACTTTGAGTGAAGTGATATTCAGCCTCCCTTTCTAACTTATTTCTGTGTATTAATGTGTGTTCGGTTATGTTAACTTGAGTGGACAATGAAAAACTTAAAAATAAAAATAAGATGACACTAAAGCTATTTGCTATTTTTTATTTTTTTCTGATAATACAGTTTAACGTCAAAGCAAACATATTGTATAATATCACTTATGTATTACTGTATAAATACTATTAAAGGAACATTAAACACTAAATAAATGCTAGATAGAATGATACATTCAAAGAAAAGATTAGTCTGAGAATAACATGTCGTATTTTTTAAAGTTTAATTAGCTGTGTAAATATTGACAAAATAAGTGTAAAGTTGTCCATAAACCAATGGGAGCAGCCATGTTGTAACTTAGGTTACCTTCTCTGCTGTGGCCAATTAGGGACAGTTATAAATAGGTCACTAGAGTGTGCAGCCAATGGCTGTGTGGAATATAACAGTGTTCTGCACATTTTTAACAGGAACTAAAAAGCTCACAATTTCCGATTGGAATTACTGGAAAATGGGACAAAATAAATAATAAAAGTATAATGCAGAGGTTAAATTATTTATTATTTTATATTACAATCTCAAGGTGTTTAAAGTCCCTTTAAGCTTTGTCATCAATATAAACAAGGTTTTGAAGAAAAAAAAGCTGCAATAAAAAATGTTCTAACGAAGGGGTCAGCATTTGTTTTATGTAAATGGACAGATAATAAATACTTTAGGCTTTGTTGGTCAAGAAAGCTAAATTGAGTTTGGAGCTGGCCCACTATCCTGGGGGCAGGCTTTCTTTAATTTGGCCATTGGGTGTGGGGTGAACACCCTTAAGTATACAATCACCGGAGGCTCATTTCATCAGATAATGTTGCAGCAAATATGGACATATCGACAAATTTCACGGTTGTGGTTTACACTTTTGACCTCACGACAACTATAGACTTGAGCTTCCTACTAAAGACTTCCCTTTATGGTTAATATACACAGTTCATAATGTTTAGTTTAACCAGTTTTTTGCCCTAGCTACAGTTCAATTTAGCATATATATTATGTTCCTGTGAATTAGGCCACAAGGCTTAGACTTTAACATACTGTATGTGTGTATACACACATAGTGAGATATACTATTTCAATATGCGCAGGAGAGAAATCACTGTTTAATTTTTGACTGCTAGTGTATAATTATATTTTATTCTCAAAGTGTTCAATTTAGGGCAATGCCTTCACATAATTATGCCCAGGTATCTGTGGATCAGGAGTCTTGTATGGTTTAGCTCTATGTATTTCTTTGACTGTTATATTATCTTGTTGTTGTCCCATACCAGTTTTTTATGTTTTCCAGTATGAGAATAACAACAATGCCTAAGAGCCCGAGAACAGATTGGTCACCTAGCCATATCTACAGCCGTTGTGCTGCAAATAAGATTATACTAATTATCCTGTCCATGTGGTACACAAACAGAAACCACTAGTACCATAATGTTTAGTGTAGCATGTTGCATTTAAACCTCACAATATGTGATGTATGTTTTCTCCTCTAGTCATAGGCTATTTATCTAATGTTAAGACACACTTGTGCTGGGTATAGGGCCCATACCAATCCAGCAGAGTTCAGCTATACTAGTAGGGAAAAACATTTGATTCTCTCGTTATGGTAGGGAGATATATATAATTTACCTCTCAGCAGCACAGCTCATCTTATGGTCATCCTATTGTACTCCTTACACTATGAAGACAGGTTCAGTGTCACATCATATTCACAGATTATATCTATGTCTTGGGCAGACTGATGGAGACTCATTCAGAATTTTTATATCTTTCACACTTTTAGACACATTCGTGAAATTTGCTAAATATTCTCACTTAATACTAACTAATATATGCTGTAAACTTTTAGTAATTTGACAGTAGCCCCCTGGAAGAAAACTAATGATCTCCACATATGAGAAACATTTCTTAGCAATACTAACTCACAACCTCACCTCTCCTGGCCTAATAGAGTTCCCTTATAGGTATTTAATGTCTATATTCTTAGCTCTGTTCTTCTTATTTTGATAGTGACCTAGCATACTGAGCCCTACAGGGAGTGCAGAATTATTAGGCAAATGAGTATTTTGACCACATCATCCTCTTTATGCATGTTGTCTTACTCCAAGCTGTATAGGCTCGAAAGCCTACTACCAATTAAGCATATTAGGTGATGTGCATCTCTGTAATGAGAAGGGGTGTGGTCTAATGACATCAACACCCTATATCAGGTGTGCATAATTATTAGGCAACTTCCTTTCCTTTGGCAAAATGGGTCAAAAGAAGGACTTGACAAGCTCAGAAAAGTCAAAAATAGTGAGATATCTTGCAGAGGGATGCAGCACTCTTAAAATTGCAAAGCTTCTGAAGCGTGATCATCGAACAATCAAGCGTTTCATTCAAAATAGTCAACAGGGTCGCAAGAAGCGTGTGGAAAAACCAAGGCGCAAAATAACTGCCCATGAACTGAGAAAAGTCAAGCGTGCAGCTGCCAAGATGCCACTTGCCACCAGTTTGGCCATATTTCAGAGCTGCAACATCACTGGAGTGCCCAAAGCACAAGGTGTACAATACTCAGAGACATGGCCAAGGTAAGAAAGGCTGAAAGACGACCACCACTGAACAAGACACACAAGCTGAAACGTCAAGACTGGGCCAAGAAATATCTCAAGACTGATTTTTCTAAGGTTTTATGGACTGATGAAATGAGAGTGAGTCTTGATGGGCCAGATGGATGGGCCCGTGGCTGGATTGGTAAAGGGCAGAGAGTTCCAGTCCGACTCAGACGCCAGCAAGGTGGAGGTGGAGTACTGGTTTGGGCTGGTATCATCAAAGATGAGCTTGTGGGGCCTTTTCGGGTTGAGGATGGAGTCAAGCTCAACTCCCAGTCCTACTGCCAGTTTCTGGAAGACACCTTCTTCAAGCAGTGGTACAGGAAGAAGTCTGCATCCTTCAAGAAAAACATGATTTTCATGCAGGACAATGCTCCATCACACGCGTCCAAGTACTCCACAGCGTGGCTGGCAAGAAAGGGTATAAAAGAAGAAAATCTAATGACATGGCCTCCTTGTTCACCTGATCTGAACCCCATTGAGAACCTGTGGTCCATCATCAAATGTGAGATTTACAAGGAGGGAAAACAGTACACCTCTCTGAACAGTGTCTGGGAGGCTGTGGTTGCTGCTGCACGCAATGTTGATGGTGAACAGATCAAAACACTGACAGAATCCATGGATGGCAGGCTTTTGAGTGTCCTTGCAAAGAAAGGTGGCTATATTGGTCACTGATTTGTTTTTGTTTTGTTTTTGAATGTCAGAAATGTATATTTGTGAATGTTGAGATGTTATATTGGTTTCACTGGTAAAAATAAATAATTGAAATGGGTATATATTTGTTTTTTGTTAAGTTGCCTAATAATTATGCACAGTAATAGTCACCTGCACACACAGATATCCCCCTAAAATAGCTATAACTAAAAACAAACTAAAAACTACTTCCAAAACTATTCAGCTTTGATATTAATGAGTTTTTGGGTTCATTGAGAATATGGTTGTTGTTCAATAATAAAATTAATCCTCAAAAAATACAACTTGCCTAATAATTCTGCACTCCCTGTATATTGACACGCAAAGTTTTCAGCTTATCTAGGATTTAGGCCTTTCATTCCTGGTCTGGGTGTATACGTAACCTCTTAATACTGAATAGTTCCTTTTGCTCCCATACACACCTTGATGGAAGGTTTACCCCAGTCAGCAAATCAAGTCACCCACATACATACAAACTCAGCATTTTTAGTCTGTGGGCATCTTACTGAGTGCTCTCCTGATCTATTTCAAGGCATAGAGTATAAACTTACAACTTGCTAGTATGGTTATAGATACACTATGACGCATTGTTTGAATTTTGCAGCTTAACATAGTGCTTCTAGTGCAGGCAGGCCCTGCATTTCTATAATTACCACTTATGCCCTCCCTGTGTACTACATTACGAATAAGTCCCATACACTTCGTCAATTTTGTTAATACAGAATCCATGGCTCCCTTGATCTAGGTGTAATCTTAATCTATTATCTAATTACTATACCAATAACTTAGTACGCTATAATGACCACCTTCTCCCCATAATACCACCTCCCCCCCCACCATAATATGCCTCCTAATTCAGGAGGACTAACTAAGCGGTCTCTCTAACTAGTACCGCAACCATCACTACTCTTTTACTTGCAGCTTTTCACTTTCCCACAGTGTTGACTTTATCCCTCTTTTTTTTAGCATAATCAAAATGATCAGCTTCACTTACAAATTGAGTTAAAAGTTTTAAATCTAACAACTCTCCCAGTCTTAAACCTACTCAATTTAAAGTTCATCCTATTCATACACCGTAAAAATTGTTTTACTGTATTATTAGTTACCAGCTATAACATCATGAAAATGTAAAATCTGAGGTGAATGTTAAGGGATCCATAAGTGATCTCTCCTATTTTAGGTAGCCTTCTACAAATGTTTATTTTTCCTTTTTATGGTTTGAGGCCCAAGAGAGGCCTCATATTTTTGCAGAGAAGGTTTCGATTATCATTGGCATCTACCTACTTTGTCTTTCAATAGTACAATTGATATTATTAACCTTGGTTTTTGCAGCCTATAATGTATACTATATACGATACCTTGTTATTGTTTCTCTTGGCAGGTGACTGTATATTGCTCAATTGTTTGACTTGTTTTCCGACATTTTTCCCTCAATAAAAATATTTAAAAAAATAAATAAAAAAAAAAAAAGCTAAATTGAGGGTATTACACATTACCACATTTTTTTATTAAATAAATTCAAAATAAATGACAAACAAATGAGCCATTTGGAAACGTTTGGTTGCAACTTTATTTTATTTTATGTATTTTGAATTTGTGAAAAATTTCTGCTGTGATTAGATTCCATTTTTAATTTTCATTTTTTTCGGACTTTTTTCTATTGAGTTAGGAATGCTGTGTTAACATATACTGTAGTGTGGCGAGCAGCAATGTAAAGCAGTGAGAGTGCCACATACCAACTCCGTTTAATTCTCCCATTGTAGAGCGAAAAGCAGCCATAAATAAAAGTATTATTTGTTTGTAGAGCGCCAACAAATTCTGTAGCGCTATATACGTACAAAAAGAAGAACATTTTATTTATGGACACTGAATTTTTAATTTCATATAATTTTCAAATGTCATAACATTTTCTCTCTCTCTTTTCCTCTTTTTTTCAAGCATTTAAAAATGTAAAAAAAAAAAATCGTATCTTGCAGGCCATGCCAGTGCTTGCTGGCACTGGGCTATAGTTAGCCTCATCCTGCAATTCAGTACTGTTCTGGAGATGAACATAGCTGTTGAGCCAGTCATAACTGGCATACACGCATAGCCGCCAATCACTAGCTATAGCAGCTCATGATTTGCAGAGTATTGCTGGTCCAGAGCTGATTTTAACTATGTATTTAAACCCTTTTTGGGAGCGAAACAAATAGTTATATGCAAGCAATTATACCATAATAAAATCTCTAACACGTATTCAAATGCTACCTTTAATAAGAAGTACACTGATTTTTATTTTAAAATTCCTCTTAGCATGATAATGTAGTCATAATTTACTGCATGTACACTGAATTCTTTGGGTTATCCATGTATATACCATTAGAAAAATATTTGTAAAAGTTGCTTAAAAACCCTCAAATCTAAAATATATGCACTTTTAGCACCCATCAACAAAATTGTTGAAAAAACTATTATCCTGGCTTTAACATGTAGTAAGCAATTTTCCTTAAAATAGACTGTTAGTTTATGTATATATTTAGAGGTCATTGCTGAGGTTAATGGAAAAATTGCCTGAGCAACAGAACTTCACATACTGATGTCAAATTCTTTCAAGTCTAGTAGAACCTGACTATTAGAATATTAGTAGAACCTGAATATTAATAATAATTAATAAATAATTTACAGAGACAATCCAATACAAACGCTATTTGGAAACATAACTTTTTGTATTAATTTTTTTTTTTCTATTTTTTTTTCTATGCAGTTTCTTGATGCAGACATTTACTATTCTCCATTTGAAATCAGCATTGATTACACCTGTTTGAGTCACAGCACAAAGCTAATCCTTACAGTTGGCAACACGTGGTTTATACACTTGCATGGAATAATCTGTTATGGAACAGAAGCCTTTTATTTCAAAATACATTGGAACAGCAAACCATGATCAAAGCTGTTGGTTATATTCACTAATAACAGAACTTGTTGGCATGGAGAGGAATCACGCAAAATCTTTTTCAGCATTATTTTGCAAAATAGGTGCCTCTCCAGATCACTGCATAGTAAGAAAAAACAGTCCTCAAGCTAAAAAATAATACCTTTCTAAAATGATTTGAGGAATCTCACTGTGCTGACAAGACTTGATAGACCAAAGAGCTTTATTTAATCAAGCTCTAATTGTTGGTATATATGCTTCTCAGGATGCCACATTTTATATAGAACATTGCACAAGCACTCACTTATACAGTCCCACCCCCTGCAGTTGGACATCCAATGGAATTAGAACAGGACTTGTCAATCATCCTGAGCAAAACAGTGGGGGTGGAGAAGTTAGGAAGCAGCAGTCTTAAAGGGACATTAAACACTAAATAAATAATAGGTAGAATGATGCATTCAAAGACAAGATTAGTCTGAGCAAAACATGTAGATGTATTTTTTAAACTTTCATTAGCTGTTTAAATATTGACAAATTAAGTGTAAATGTTTTGACTTCTGTCTGCTGTGGCCAATTTGGAACAGTTATAAATAGGTCACTAGAGTGTGCAGCCAATGGTTGTGTGGAATATAACAGTGTTCTGCACTTCCATTTGTAACACAAACTGAAAAGCTCACAATTTCAGAATAGATTTATAGGAAAAGGGGACACAATAAATAAAGTATATTGCAGAGTTAAAAAAAAAAAAAAATATATATATATATATATATATATATATATATATATATATATATATATATATATGTGTGTGTGTGTGTGTATGGGATTTATCATTTTACATTACTATCTCAAAGTGTTTAATGTCCCTTTTAATATTGCTACTTTTGGACTTGCGTGAGCTCTATTTATTGAAAGACTCTGGCATTGTACCAATTTATCAGAAAGCACTTTCCAAACATCTTTCTGTATGAGTTATCTATTTTAACAGATTTGTGACCTCTTGAAAACCCATTTTTCAAACGGTTTACCTTGGTTGTTCCCACGGCTGTTATTTTCAATGATAAGAATTTTGAACATGTTTACATCTTAATAAGATTGTTTTCTGAGTTAAAAAAAAAAACTTAAAATATAACGTAAATAAAAGGAAGAGATTTATTTTATTGTTATTGCTTTATACATTATATGTGCACTTGTCGTATGGTACAAAATTAAATAAAAATATATATTTTTTCCAAACCCCCCCACGTAAATTACACTTTTAAACTATTAACTTGTACACAACTTAAATACGATAATTAGTTTATTTATGATTACAATTTAGTCTTTGAAAGCTTTTTAAAAAATGTTAATTATAAACAACATAAAATGATCTGAAAATCTTAATTTCACTCATCATAAATTAATATTATTAAAGTGAGAAAACTGCACTCAAATGCATTAGTCTTATAACTACTATAATCAATTAGCATAGCCATTACCGTTTCCTTTCAAGTTGGCTCCAAATATTTTGCTTCAAATTCTTAAAGTATCCCATCTGCAGGTGAGTCTCACTATTTTAAAGTTGACAAAAATTATTATCATTTATTTGTATAAAGCCGCAAAATTCCGTTGTCTCTCTTTTATTTTATTTTTTTATTGTTTTCATGTTTTCTTTGAGCATATTCTATAGTGGACTGTAATATCGGGAGTTTTATATTTTTTAAATTTTAATTAGCTTTTTAGTAAGGTTTTGAAGGCAGTTTTGTTATGGCAGTATTTTTCGCTGTGGAGCTCATTCTATACATTGAGAACTAAAATCATATCAAAACCAAATCAAATCAAATCATGTAACTGAACTTGCGGCCTACTGCTGTGACGAGCTGTGTACAAATCTTTATGAATTTTTTGTCTAGGTTTTCCAGCGAGATATTTATTAAATCTAGGAAATAGTCATAGATATTTGAACCCATAATGTGATGATGCATAAATGGTTGCTTGGCGTGAAAAACATTAGGGGTGACTAATTACATATCACATGAGGTGATGTGAGCAGGGATCAATAAGTTGTGAATGGAACCATCTGTGGTTTGGTCACGCAGTAAAGCACATCCACTGAAGCAAAAGATGTTAATTTAGATAAGTTTTCAGATTGAATTTATGGTCCTCAAGTAGTGACTATGTCAGTAAACACCTTATAACTACAAGCATTTCTGTAGATTTGCATGAAATTAACATTAGTGGGGTTTTTTTTAATGCTATAACATATTGTTTGCTGCAATTGTTTTTAACAGGCAAACTCCACCCACCACTTATTTTACTTGGAGGAGTCAATCCTTGATTTGTTACTGGAGTAGAGAGAGTTCTTTATCTTATCATCTCTGCTAGAGCCAATAAGAGACAGATATGTGGCAGTCTTAAAGTGAATGTAAAGTTTCATCAAGTAGTGCCCGGTTTTTAATAATACTATTAAAAACAGGGACACTTTCATTGCTGAAACTTTACATTGCACCATATTTGTAGAAATACTTACCTCTTTGTCTTGAAAGCCGCTCCAGCTCTTCGTCAGCCCGTCGCAAGCCTCTTCCTATGTCAGCAATGACTATTCCGGCATCCTCCAATCACAGCTTCCCCCCGGGAGGTAAGCATTGCCTAAAGCAACGCCGTGATTGGAGGAAGGCCGGAATCGTCATTTCAGACGTAGGAAGAGGCTTGCGACGGGCTGGCGAAGCGCTGGAGCGGCTTTCAAGAAGAAGAGGTAAGTATTTCGAAAAATATGGTGCAATGTAAAGTTTCAGCAAGGAAAGTGTCCCTGTTTTTAATAGTATTATTAAAAACCGGGCACTACTTGATGAAACTTTACATTCACTTTAAGCTTGTGAAGTCTGCATTTTTAAATTGTCAAACCTGGAGAACCCGCATTTCTTAGAAAATAAATAATACAAGTATATTACAAAGTTTATTTTTTTTTACCTACACATAATTAAACATTTCTTATTAAAATCTCAAAGCATTTTCTGTCCTTGAAAATTGAGTTTGTGATCACCACTTTATCAGTAAACCATAAATCTTTTATCTTTGTATGTTTGTTGATTTTTTTAATATTTCAAGTAGGCTTATATGGCATTATCTGTTATCCGCGTTAAGAAAGAACCGAGTTCTAATTAAGATGATGGTATTGTTTTTTTTAAAGTGACAAATTTTATCCCTAGAGGATTTGCTTTATCCTGCTTTTTCTTTGAATTTGCAAGACAAAAGCTACAATTAATTAGGTCTTGCTGGAAGTCTCCCCAACCATATAATTATCAAAACCAGACATTTATGAAAAAACTCTACATGTGAAACATATTATTTATTTATTTATTTATAAAATATTTTACCGGGAAGGATACATTGAGATTTCTCTCGTTTTCAAGTATGTCCTGGGAAACCTGCTATCTCACAAACACATGGCTTTCCACTGACCTAAACATAGTAAATAAGATCTGAGAATTAAACCCAGATCTCACATCTTAGGGGTTGATTTATCAAAGGCTTCACAAGTCTTTCAACCCCCCTACGACTGCAGGTTCTCACAAGTGAACCTGCAGTCCGTATTTAACAAGCTGCGGTCATTAGACCTCTGCTTTCCAAACCTTTTGCCACCTCTAAAGTGGCGAATTTCAATCTCCCCGGTCTTGTCCGACCGGGGAGATTGACAGCTCCTACCCGTGCGTGGGCAGGGGGTGGCATTGCAAGTGAGCGCAAAATAGCGCTCATGTGCAATGCTGAATACCACCAGAGGAATTCAGCCCGCCAGAGGTGAGCTGCAGTAGACAGGGGCGCGTATCTGTGCCCCTGTCTGCCGCAGATTGATAAATCTACCCATTAGTTTTCTGTATTCATTAGAATAATAATAAAAAACCTCCTCTTGTAAGATATTCACAGAGACTTATGGGCATCTAGAACTTTATTGCAGCATTTTAGTTAGATGTATCCATGAATAAACACATCACTTTCTGTGCAGGATAACCTTTTTAAACTATGATATAAGTGGTCAATTATAATGTTGCAGTACCAATATCATGTCAAAAATATTTTTTTCAACATTAAGATTTCCCAATTTTATTTTATCCACTAAGAATGAGCAATTTCCAATAATATTTAGTATTTATCAAGAATATAATTTGTTGTTCTTTTATTTATCTATTTAAAAAAATAAAAATAAAAATGTTAGTGTGTTAAACAGAGAGGACATATTTATTTACTCTTTGAATAGGTTTTTATCACTAAGTAACTCTCTGTAGAGGAAACATATTAGTATATATGGCTGACTTTACAGAGACAGTGTACGTGGTGACACTTTAATTATAAATACAGATTCCAGCACACTGTTTTCTTTGTATGTCTATGTACAATTAAATTGTAATTGTTAGTACATGTGCCTACACCCTGCCAGGGTAGATTTGGGGAATATACCTTTTAAAATGTCTCTCCTGGGGATTTTCTCATCCCTTCTCCAAACTTTTTTCTCTTTATACCTAGGTAGGCATCTGGCGCACTACATGGCAGGAAATACAGGCCGCCATCAGGGGGTGACAGGGGTGACTCCTGTCAGGGGCCCAATGGGCCAGGGAGGCCCCATGAGGCAAGAACTAAAAATTTTTAATTTTGGCAGCCACCAGTGGTTACTACAGCAGAGTACTAATTGAGCATGGGAAATTTTATTACAAGGAGTAAAGTATTAGCATTTGAGAGGATTTCTGAGTGTGCACTAAACCGCTATGCACAGTGTGAGACAGACTTGGCACTTTGTTTGTACATTTGCAGAGGAGGTAGGACTTACTTAGCAAATGTTTTTTATTTCTTTGCGCAATTTCGGATTGTAACTTCAGTGTGGTAGTAGTTGCATGGTGGGGCCAGTGTTCTATAAAAACAATTTTTTTTAACAGCAGTGTATTTATGATTATTTGACAATGCTGCAGAAATTCTATATTTAAAACCATGCAGAAATGTTTCCTCCTCAAAACACAAATGGTAGGTGCCCTTTTGGCAGATATGCATTTTTTACTCTCAGACTAAGATTGTTCAGTGTTTGAAATGAGACAGGTTAACTTAAAACTGTTCAGTTTACACTACAACTGACTTAATTTGGAAATACATACCAAACCAACATGCCTAAATCCTGCATTTAACCAGATCTAATTGTATGAGTACCACAGCTTATGGTTCCACCAAGACCATATAGAGTACAGCATTTTCAAAATCCATAAGTACAGCTGACAGATTGGAACATTTGTACAATATATTTAAAGGATTCCAAAACTTTAGTTTTTTCAATCTACTTAAATTAAAGAAATCAATTGAAAACAACTTAATAAATAAACTGTACCTGGTCTGAACTGTAAACGAGCGTTTATTCCGCAATAAAACTATATATTATTTGCTTCAAACCACGTCATCCAAGCCAAACCCCCTTTTACTCCTCCTGAATTACAATATCGTGTGTCCAATAGCAGTCTGTTATCGTGCATATAATTAACGTATGGATCCGTCACCCTGCGCATGCGCAATTCATCAATATTTGGCTTCCTAGTTTCATGAAAATTAACAATCCCCGAAATAGTATCTCTTATTTTAACATAATAAAAATTTGCCTTTTAAAAGCATAAGATTTACTGCTCGTTATTTCTAGGGGAATTCTGATTGCTAAGCGTTGCGATCAAGTTGTCAGTGATATCAACATTTGGCTTCACAATATGATTAAAATTATATACAGCATTAATCATATTTCTTATTTAAATATGGCTTACATTCATAAATATTTTATGCTCGTTATATCTAGAGGATTTCTCGGATCTAAGCGCTGCTATCTAATTGTCATCGATATAAAGATTTGGCTTCAGAATAATGTCAAAATTGTATATAGCATTAATCATATATCTCTTTTAAATATAAGTTACATTCAGAAATAAATATTGTATGCTCGTTATTACTAGGGGAATTCTCGCAGCTAAGCGTTGCGATCTTACCTCTTAGAGACCGCTGTAACATCTGTGAGGAGAAGGATAGATTCAGACTGTCAGCTGCTCCACAGGACGGTGACGTTGCATATGACGCGTTAGATAGATCGCGCATGCGCAGTACGGAGGTTTGCGGCCATATTGATAACGCAGGTTATCCGTCGCTATTCGTTAGGAACGACAGAGCTTCTAAGTGTGGGTTTGGAAAACAATTAAATTTTGAATCAGAATATCTCTATAACGCTTGAAATACGAAAATGCAAGCATATTATACATATTATTGTTATATATGTGTAGATCGATAGAGATTAAGTTTATTTCAAGGTTTAGTGTCCCTTTAAAGTGGTGCTCTTGGTTGGGGAAAATGTGGAAAAAACAAACAGTACTTTTCTTCATCTAGCCATCTACCCAGATCATTAATGTACAATTTTGAATTCACAGAGTAATTTTTGTTTGCACATTTACAAATATGATTCTTTAAAACGTGATCTTAATATCTGCATTTTTTTTTATCATGCATGTCACACAACGTTGATTTAGGGGATGCAAGGTGCATACATGTTTCCTCCTGTGACTCTGTGAGTGTTCCTGTGGTGTCTGTGTTTATGTCTTTGTGCTTTGGTTTGTGTCTCTATGAGTGTGTATGTATTTTTTTTTCTGTGGGTCTCTCTGTGAGGGTGGGTGTGTATGTCTTTGATCTTTTTCTATGGGTGTCTCTGTGAGGGTGTGTGTATGTTTGTCTTTGTGTATTTTCTCTGGATGCCTCTGTGAGGTTGTGTGTATTTTTGTCTTTGTGTATTTTCTCTGGATGCCTCTGTGAGGGTGGGTGTGTATGTCTGTTTTCTGTGGATGTCTCTGTGAGGGTGTGTGTGTATGTATGTATGTCTGTGTTTTCTGTCAATGTCTCTGTGAGGGTGTGTGTTTTCTGTAGGTGTCTCTGTGAGGGTGTGTGTATGTCTGTGTGTTTTCTGTGGATGTCTCAGTGAGGGTGTGTGTATGTACTGTATGTCTTTCTGTGTTTTATGTGGTTGTCTCTCTGTGTGTGTATGTCTTTGTGTGTTTTCTGTTTTGAGTGTGTGTGTGTCCATTGTCTGTTCCTTTTTAGGACATTTTGAGCTTACTACTGATTATTCACATCTTTCTACAGACTTTAAGACTAATGGGACCTTTCCGGAAGTCACCAATCCATCATTTAACCTTTAAATTATTGTTTAGGCAGTTCAGGGCCCTTCCTTTCAGCCACTGCATGCTGTTGTCATAATTTAGTTGGCATCTTCCTTTACAAAAAGATAATCAGAACTCCATATTTTGTTTTCTAAATCTGCTTTTTTTTTTTTTTACAAAACTGTAGTTTACCGCATTACTTGTCAGGTCAATGTAAACCAGTGCTAAGTGTCTGTTTGGGTGTCTGTGTCTGAGTGTGTTTCTTTGCGTGTCTGCTAGAGTGTCTATATGTGAATCCTTATGGGTGTGTGTGTGTTTCAGTGTATGAGTGTGTCTGTGTGTTTGTATGTTACTACCTTTACAACATTTCCAAGTTTAAATAGACACTTAAGAATAAAGTGCATATACGTTTTAGTCACTTGGTCAAAAATTGCACATGTCAAAGGGGGGGGGGGGTGCCCTGATCAATGGTTAAGTCAGGGGCCCCAAAATTTCTAGTGGCGGCCCTGGGAAATAGTGATGCCATCTAGTGCTCTTGCAAATGAATAACATTCTTGAAAAACTGCTGCCATATAGTGCTCCAGAATGGGCCGGCTTCTAACCATACATCCCTGCTTTTCAACAAAAGATACCAAAGAAGCAGAAAAAAAATATAATAGAACTAAACTAGAAAGGTGTTTAAAATTGCATGCTCTATCTCAGGGTTCTTCAAACTTATTTTCCAAGACCCAGTGCAATGATACCATATACCTGTGCAACCCTTTTTATGCTTGATCTGAACATTTCTGAAGTAATATAAAACAAGAAAGCTGCAATTTTTGGCAAAGTGACTAAAATGTGTGCATACTTTATTCCTGATTGTAGTCAAACATGAAAGTGTTGAAAAAGGTAATAATACACACACTCCACACTCTCATACAACACACACACACCACACACCACACTCTCATACAACACACACACCACACTCTCATGCAACACACATACCACTCTCTCATACAACACACACACTCTCATACAACACATGCACACACCACACACTCTCATACAATACACAAACACACATTACACACTCTCTTACAAGACACACACTACACACTCTCATACAACACCCACACTCTAATAACACACTCTCATGCAACACATGCACACACCACACCACACACTCTAGTACAACACACACACACATTACACACTCTTATACAACACACACACTGTCATATAATACACACACACACACAACAAAGACTCTCATATAACACACACCACACACACTCTCCTACAACACACACACACTACACACTCATACAACACACACCACACACTCTCATACAACACACACACTATCATATAACACACACACACACTGTACACAATCATACAACACACACCACACACACTCTCCTACAACACACATACAATACACACTCTCATACAACACACACACACTCTCATATAACACTCACACTACTCAATCTCATATAACACATACACACACTACACACCCAGTAATGGGTCCTGACCTGTGGTTTGAAGAGAACCCTGCTCTGAATCATGAAAGTAAAATGTAGGGTTTCCTTCCCCCTTTAAGTATATAATGTCAGAGAACAAGAAATGTTATTTATGTGAAGCAACAAGTACCAACTTCGACTAAAATGTGCCCTTACAGAAACACAGATTATAAATCAAATTGTTTATTATCCATTTATCTAAATTGCCAATGTTCTTACATATTTGCCTTCAACGTGTATGAATACTGTAGTTGAAATATAGGTTGGCTGTTAGTTTGTGTGATAATATCGTGCAAGCCCTCTCAGATTGTAAATGTAGACTTGAGGAAGCCAATAGGATGTCAGGGGGAACACCAGATGTTTATTTGGTAAGAATTCATCCATCTGCATTCTTCTGCATTTTACTGGTATCACATAACTCATTCTCAGTCTGTGCAGGGAAGCATCAGCTTGATGATTACTGTATGCATTTGTTCTCATTTTCCTTCCTCCACAGATGGATAGAGATGATGACAGAGAATATTAAACAACTGATTTAACCAATTCTGGAAGACATTTTTGATTTTTTTTTTTTAAATATTGAAAGGGACAGTCTAGTTAAAATTAAACTTTCATTATTTAGATAGGGCATTTAATTTAAAGCAACTTTATTTACTTTTGACATCATATTTGCTTTGTTCTCGTGTTATTCTTTGTTGAAAGTTAAACCTAGGTAGGCTCATATGCTCATTTCTAAGCCCTTGAAGGCCTCCTTTAACCCTTTGAGTGCTAATGACGGCTCAGAGCCGGCACTAGCACTCTCCCCACCTTGAGGGAGATCTGGGGGCTCCCACCCGCTCCTACCCCGGTAATCGTGCCTGTAGAGTGACAGGCATCGCCGGGGCATCACGTTTTGCGCAGTGATGTCACCCGCAATGACGTGATGATATCACTGCACAACTTTATTAACAATTTGTCAATACAAAGTATAGGGAAAGGGGGCATGCTGCTTAGAAGCCTGTATATCAGACATCTAAGCAGCTACAAACCCCCAAGACCCACCATTGGAAAGGTAATCGCCTAACCTTTCAATGGTGTAAGTCTTTGATCTGGAAAAAATAAACAAAAAGTTAAAACATTTGTTTTCACAAAATAAAAAAAAATTAAAATTAAATCAGATTAGCACCCAGGTGGGAAAGTGCTTAGCACTCAAAGGGTTAATCTCAGTGCATGTTGACAGTTTTTTTTACAGCTAGACAACGCTAGTTCATGGGTGCCATATAGATAACATTGTGCTTACTCCCATGGAGCTGATTGGCTAAAATGCAGCACTGATTGGCTAAAATGCAAGTCTGTCAAAAGAACTGAAATAAGGGGGCAGGCTAAAAATGCTAAAATGCAAGGCAATCGCAGAGGTAAAAAATATATTAATATAACAATGTTGGTTATGCAACCCTGGGGAATGGGTAATAAAGAAATTATATATTGTTTTAAACAATACAAATTCTAGAGTAGACTGATCCTTTAAATGCCATTCTAAAATTCTAAGAAATGTTAGAAAGTTGTAAAGGTTTGTACGTCTTACGTTTGTACTGTCTTTTAAGACAGAGATTTTATTAGTTACATAAAGAGAGGTCTGTTTAAATGGAGTGATAGCAAAAATGCTAAAAAAAAAATCTTTTGTACTGTAAGCAAGTTTTTCTCTAACATTCCCAGTCCTAAAGGGGTTAAAGGGAAATGAAACCCTAACATTTTCTTTTGTTATCCAGACAGTGCATACAATTTTTTTAAAAAAAAGTTTCCAAATTACTTCTATTATCAAATTTGCACTTTATTTTTTCCACAATATTATTTTTTTAAGAGATACCTAGATAGGTGCATGGAGCACTCACTACATATAGGAAAAAATGCTGCCTTCTAGTGCTGCCATAAAGTTCTCCAGACATGTGCACACTCCTGAGTCTACATCCTTGCTTTAAAAAAAAAAAGATGCCAAGAGAGTGAAGAAAATTTGATAATAATAGTAATTGAGAAAGTTGTTTAAAGGGCAATAAAAATCTTGTAATTACATTTATGTTGTCTTGCAAAAACTTAGTCAAGTTTAAACATTTCAAAAAGAAAATAACACCTTGTCTGCTGCTGTTTTGCCAAACTTCACCTACTATTTATTTGGAGGAGCTGATCAGGACTGGTTACACCTGCCACAGTCATTATGTTAAGAAAAACACAATTGTTTTCCAGATGCTATCTGCTGAGGTTAATTAGGGACAGATATGGGCCCCAATTTATCAAAGTCTGGCGGACCTGATCCGACAGTGCGGATCAGGTCCGCCAGACCTCGCTGAATATGGCGAGCAATACGCTCGCCGTATTCAGCATTGCACCAGCAGCTCACAAGAGCTGCTGGTGCAACGCCGCCCCCTGCAGACTCGCTGCCAATTGGCCGCCAGCAGGGGGGTGTCAATCAACCCGATCGTACTCAATCGGGTTGATTTCCGGCGATGTCTGTCCGCCTTCTCTGAGCAGGCGGACAGGTTATGGAGCAGCGGTCTTTGTGACCGCTGCTTCATAATTGCTGTTTCTGGCGAGCCTGCAGGCTTGCCTATTATATATACATTCATGTGTTGTTGCCAAAAATTATTTATATATAGGAGTAGATTTAACAAGCAGCAGATGCTGCTTTCTATGGCTGAAGTTTCCGGCTCGCCAGAAACATAAGTTTAAGAAACATAAGTTAAGAAGACAACTTTTAGGTGGCCGACTGCATTCATTCCTATCCTATATGATCGGGATGATTGACACCGCCTGCTAACGGCCGATTCACAAGAAATGCTTGTGCAACGTTAAATGCAGACAGCACTAGTGTTATTATGAGTGTAACTGTACTTTTAAAGGTATTTTTGATGTGTTTTGTGACACTTTTTATTCAAGCCTAAAAGTTAACCAGAGCTCTGAGGTCACGGTAATTATTCTAGCGTAAATCGTGATTGCACTCATGCGTTCGCATTTACTTTAAACTTGTAATACTTTCAAACAGCCGTGGTAACCCCGATATTGCTCGCTCTAAACAGTTAGGGCAACACTCATAATGTGGCCTTTAGTTAACAGTCCTACTCGGGAGACACAAACATTGCAGCTCACGATTGGGATGAAGCCAGTAACTGATTGCTATATCTGACTGCCACTTGTGATTGGCTGACTGTCTGTGTTTTGCTCCTGAGCTGCAATTCTTGCAGCTGCCAAGTAGGATTTTACCTATGTGTTTAACCCCAAAATAATAACATAGGATCAGTAATGCAAAAATTACATGAACTAATGATTTGGAATTTTCCTTTATGGCAAAAATGAAAGTCAGTCTATTGTCCTTGAAATAGTGTGGCTTTTGTGCATATTGTGCCTTACAAAATAATGCAAAATAATAACATTTTCACCTTTTAATGTACAGTATGCCAACATAATTAACCACATTTCACTTATTTCATACAATTCAGTTGTTTGTATCTTTATTTAGCAAGACATTAAACACCAAACATTGTGTTTGCCCCACACTTCCTAGAGGACAAAAAGCTAAACCGTTAGTATACAAATGCTTCAAATTAAAGTGACAGTCTACTTCAAAATTGTTATTGTTTAAAATTATAGATAATCCCTTTATTACCCATTCCCCAGTTTTGCATAACAAACACAGTTATATTAATATCATTTTTGCCTCTATGATTTCCTGTAGTTAAGCCCCTGTTGACTGCCCCTTATCTCAGTGCTTTTTACAATCTTATATTTTAGCTAATCAGTGCTGGTTCTTGCATAACCTTTATCATTCTCCACAGAAGTGAGCACAATATTATCTATATGGCACATGTGAAGTAGCAGTGTCTGGCTTTTGTGCAAGATTTAAAAAGAGCTAACATAAGGGGCGGCCTGCTGGAGCTTAGAAAAAGGCAAACTTAGAGGTTATAAAGTATATTAATATAACAATATTGGTTATGTAAAGCCGGAGAATGGGTAGTAAAGGAGTTATCTATCTTTTTAAAAAATAACACAAATCAAATAGACTGCCCCTTTAAATAGGGGGTTCAAGCTATTTTAAAATAAAACAAAAAACATTCTGCTTTTTTGGCCTCTTTAGGGAGTGTGGGACAAAGTACAATATTTACAAAAAAAAACGGATGTGTAATTTCCCTTTAATGCTGGCATATTAAAACAATTCATCTATAGATTTTAGGCTTTGAAGAAAGAAAAACAGGTTCAAATCCCCAAGAAAACTATTCAGTTGATAAAACAAATCTTCACTCACAGCTGGCAAGTGAAGCAAAGCAGTTTTCAAATCCTCACTAAAGTTTTATAAGATTGGATTTTGCACATTATTCTTCCATTTGCTTTTATGTGGCATGATAGGTATTTTGTTAAAGAATATGTTTAAATTGAACGAAAAAATCTTAAACACTGCTTCACGCAGTGAGTACATTTGTTAAAACAAGCTCAGTACACTCATTCCAGCGCACTGTTTGGTTTAAAAGTATATTTCTTGGGCAGCAAGCTATTTGCTTAAATAATCACTTTTATCTGGTTCCAACTGTGTAGTTGTAAAGGGAATTCATTTCATATCAGCAGCAGCAGCGAAAAAAAAAACATCATCTTCTGGAGTAGAAGAAAAATGAAATAAGACAAAATTACAAAATCTTATGGAATCCAAGAAGGTGTAAACATAAAGTTGAAACAATAATCCTGATTTATATTTTTTAACTTGCTACGTGCTTTGGCTGTGCAAAATATTCATGCTGTATTCTAGGATTTCATTTTTTATGTTATGTTGATTGTACACCCCACCCTTTCCTGAGTAAGAACAGAACATAATGTGAAACAGACGTTTAAGCAAGGGAAATGGCCTTTGTGGATTCAACCAGCCCTTACATTATTAGACGACCACAGAATTCCCATGTAGCAGAATTCCCATGTTCCAGGTATACTTAAAAGTAGCACAACCTATCTGGAAAAGTGTGATTGCATAGTCATTCCGCAGTGATTACACAGGAAATCATTCAAGGGTATCTGCAGATATTTCAGCGGGAGGAGGGGGCGCAAAAGATGAAATTGTCCTGAACATGATTCTAAGAGAGAAATGTTTTTAGTAGGCATTTGCAGAACATCATTTTAAAACTGGTGGTGCATCAAAAGAATGAATCAATAGGTATTTTTTTTTTATTAAAGCGATATTAAACACTTGATAAATCGTATATATAAAAAAAGGTCTGCAATATACTTTCATTGTTTATTTTGTCCCCCTTTTCAATTCCATTCTGAAATTGTGAGCTTTTTAGTTCCTGTTGGATATAGAAGTGCAGATTCCACAAAACCATTGGCTGCACACTCTAATGATCGATTTGCAACTGTCCCTAATTGGCCACAGCAGAGAAGGTAGCAACATGGCAGCGCCCATTGTTTTATAGAAACTAAGGGGTATATTTTTCAATGTGCGAGCGGACATGATACATGTCCGCCGCACATGCTGTCGGCATTTATCATTGCACTAGCAGTTCTTGTGAACTGGTGGTGCAATGCCGCCCCCTGCAGATTTGCGGCGGGGTGTCAATCAACCTGATCGTATTTGGTCTTTAGACCGCTGCTTCATAACTTCTGTTTTGGGCCTCATGCTCCATGCGGATCTTGCTAAATATGCCCCTATTGATAAATATACCCCTAAAACTTTATGCTTATTTTGTCACAATTTAAACAGCTAATTCAACTTTAACAAAATGCATCTACATGTTATTCTTAGACTAATCTTTTCTTTGAATGCATAATTCTATCTAGCATTTATCTAGTGTTTAATGTCCCTTTAAAGGGCAAAATTTAAGAGAACATTGTTCTCAGCTTGACCTCCAACCTCTGTACAACGATGATATCATTCGCTGACTGCAAGAAGGGATCGCTGGGGGAAAGTTCTAGGTGTTCAGTTCAGAAGAACCTCAAGTAGCCTGAGAGCTTTGTAAATAATCAGATTATGGGATATGTTTCAATCTTCTTGATGAGCGTTTTGCACTAACATGAAACAATAAACCATTTTCAAACCGAAGACTTCATAATCCAATCAGATTTTTAAGCAGTTTTCAAATTACTTTGTGCTAGATTAAAGGGCCATAATAACAAAAAAATACATGCTCCAATTTGCTAGAGGATGTTATTTTAAAGAAGTGCACTAGCAGTTCTTTAACTGCGTCCAAAGTAGCGCCCGTATTACAAGTTGAAAGTAAACACGTTCTTAATAAAATGCGATCAGGTTTGCGCGCAAGTGTGGATGTTAGTTATTTTATTCAATGTTTTATGCTTCATTGTAGTCTATGGGGGAATACATTAATGCAGTTGCAGTATTCTAACTTCGGCTTTTTGACTGCGTTAGATTAGCACGCAAACGAAAACTTTTTAATTTCAACTTGTAATACCCGTGGTACCCGACACACGCAAAAAATATGAAGTCTAGTGGAGTTAAATATCATTCCACTCATAATCTAGCCCAGAGTTAGGGGCATCACTAGGGTTACATGCAAATTAGAGCATGCTCTTTTTTCAGTATTATGGCCATTTTGCTCATCAGCCACTTATAGAGACTCACCACTAACATTATATCAGATAAGAAGAAAATACTTTTAACAGTATTTTTTTAATGCGTTTTCTAAAAATATTTTCAGGACTTTTACTTTGTTAAAAACTTATTTTAACCATTGCAGCGTGATAACTGGATTTTCTGGCAGGATCTGTTTCTTTTTTGTTAAAATAGCAATAAAACTAAAACATTTAAACAAGAAAATATTAAGAAATTATTATTAAAATTAAGTGTATGAATTTTGCAATTAAGCACAAAAAGTCATCAGCAAAAATGTAACACTGATTTTGTGTAGGTCTGTAAAAAGCCTTATAAAAGACTGTTACATATAGAAATGTTTATATTGCGCTAAAATTGCTGATGTACATTAGAAACTCAATATGTTTAAACTCAGAAATTGGAAAACAGGTTTTAAGGATGCTAAAAAAAAAAATAATACGGTGCAGACATCATGATCATCTATTCTGCTGCAGACATATTAGAAACGTTATGATAAATAGATTTTCAAAAATAAAGATTAAGGCATGTTCAGGTTATTAGCAGCTAAGCATTATAAGCTGCACATATATTTCTATATAAACTATTATCACTAGTATCACACATAGTGATATTGTTGTTGTACTCACAGGCTCCATTCATTCTTTTAAAAATATGTTCATTCATATGATTCTGATGTAGCAAGATAATTAAGATGTGTGCAACAAGCTGCCAGGGAGATTACTTAGTTGTTTACCTTGGCAAATGCTGCACCTGTTCAAACCTCAGGAACTCAGATCCAGATTCTGGCAATGCCAACTCAGCCTTTTATCTTTCCAATGTTGATAAACTGGGTACCATTGAAGGGGCACAATAGCTAATTAGGATTTGTCCAACCTCAAATGAGGTCTTCTAGTGCATTTTATGTGGATTTCCACTTCTACAAGTTGAATAATGTCTGTCAAAGCAAAGAGGAAATGTTGAGTACCTATTATTATTATTGTTATTGACATATTTTGTAGTGCTGCTTACATTAGTAAGGGTACAAACAATATTAAATACAGATACCTAAAATAGACTAAATAAAGAAAATACATTTAAATGGGAGGATGAGGGCTCTGAACCAGAGAGCTTTACAATCCATAGTTTGCAATATTATTTTTCTAGTAGCAAATGTGTAGTGATGAAGATAAACCAGATAAAAAAATCAGAGGAGCTCCTGTATGTGTCTTTTTCTGTCTTTACTACAGATATGTTATTCCATAACATTTCCCGGCATATACTGGTGCTTTTGCAAGATAATACAAACCCTTATGCGAAAAGTGCCTGGTAAAAATAAGCTAGGTATGTATAGTTGTATTATACCATTTAAACAAGTTTCTAACAGAAATCTATTAAATGTTTTACCTTACAAGAGCATAAGGATCCATTGGCTGGTGCATTCACACTCACGTCACAAAATAACTATGATTAAAGCATCTAAATCACATCAGGCAAGAAGCTCACTCTTATACCCGTTTTAACACTTAAGATCACTGCACATGTATAACTGCCTTATAGTGCCCCTATAGATACACATAGCTATGTATGTGTATAACAGGTTCTTTTAAGTATGTGTATAAGATGCAGCATGCAGGGTTCCCTCAGTCACTCAGTTTTGTGAACGGCCTATCAGTGAAACAGTTAATTAGAGCAATTAGCAAACACTTCACAATGCAGACTGCAGGTGTGGTTCCCTTATTAACTGTTGAAAGTAAACACGTTCTTAATAAAATGCGATCAGGTTTGCGCGCAAGTGTGGATGTTAGTTATTTTATTCAATGTTTTATGCTTCATTGTAGTCTATGGGGGAATACATTAATGCAGTTGCAGTATTCTAACTTCGGCTTTTTGACTGCGTTAGATTAGCACGCAAACGAAAACTTTTTAATTTCAACTTGTAATACCCGTGGTACCCGACACACGCAAAAAATATGAAGTCTAGTGGAGTTAAATATCATTCCACTCATAATCTAGCCCAGAGTTAGGGGCATCACTAGGGTTACATACAAATTAGAGCATGCTCTTTTTTCAGTATTATGGCCATTTTGCTCATCAGCCACTTATAGAGACTCACCACTAACATTATATCAGATAAGAAGAAAATACTTTTAACAGTATTTTTTTAATGCGTTTTCTAAAAATATTTTCAGGACTTTTACTTTGTTAAAAACTTATTTTAACCATTGCAGCGTGATAACTGGATTTTCTGGCAGGATCTGTTTCTTTTTTGTTAAAATAGCAATAAAACTAAAACATTTAAACAAGAAAATATTAAGAAATTATTATTAAAATTAAGTGTATGAATTTTGCAATTAAGCACAAAAAGTCATCAGCAAAAATGTAACACTGATTTTGTGTAGGTCTGTAAAAAGCCTTATAAAAGACTGTTACATATAGAAATGTTTATA
Source organism: Bombina bombina (assembly GCF_027579735.1). Taxonomy (NCBI): domain Eukaryota; kingdom Metazoa; phylum Chordata; class Amphibia; order Anura; family Bombinatoridae; genus Bombina; species Bombina bombina. Next base: position 577,203,820 of record NC_069504.1, read on the forward strand.
TTGCGCTAAAATTGCTGATGTACATTAGAAACTCAATATGTTTAAACTCAGAAATTGGAAAACAGGTTTTAAGGATGCTAAAAAAAATAATAATACGGTGCAGACATCATGATCATCTATTCTGCTGCAGACATATTAGAAACGTTATGATAAATAGATTTTCAAAAATAAAGATTAAGGCATGTTCAGGTTATTAGCAGCTAAGCATTATAAGCTGCACACATATTTCTATATAAACTATTATCACTAGTATCACACATAGTGATATTGTTGTTGTACTCACAGGCTCCATTCATTCTTTTAAAAATATGTTCATTCATATGATTCTGATGTAGCAAGATAATTAAGATGTGTGCAACAAGCTGCCAGGGAGATTACTTAGTTGTTTACCTTGGCAAATGCTGCACCTGTTCAAACCTCAGGAACTCAGATCCAGATTCTGGCAATGCCAACTCAGCCTTTTATCTTTCCAATGTTGATAAACTGGGTACCATTGAAGGGGCACAATAGCTAATTAGGATTTGTCCAACCTCAAATGAGGTCTTCTAGTGCATTTTATGTGGATTTCCACTTCTACAAGTTGAATAATGTCTGTCAAAGCAAAGAGGAAATGTTGAGTACCTATTATTATTATTGTTATTGACATATTTTGTAGTGCTGCTTACATTAGTAAGGGTACAAACAATATTAAATACAGATACCTAAAATAGACTAAATAAAGAAAATACATTTAAATGGGAGGATGAGGGCTCTGAACCAGAGAGCTTTACAATCCATAGTTTGCAATATTATTTTTCTAGTAGCAAATGTGTAGTGATGAAGATAAACCAGATAAAAAAATCAGAGGAGCTCCTGTATGTGTCTTTTTCTGTCTTTACTACAGATATGTTATTCCATAACATTTCCCGGCATATACTGGTGCTTTTGCAAGATAATACAAACCCTTATGCGAAAAGTGCCTGGTAAAAATAAGCTAGGTATGTATAGTTGTATTATACCATTTAAACAAGTTTCTAACAGAAATCTATTAAATGTTTTACCTTACAAGAGCATAAGGATCCATTGGCTGGTGCATTCACACTCACGTCACAAAATAACTATGATTAAAGCATCTAAATCACATCAGGCAAGAAGCTCACTCTTATACCCGTTTTAACACTTAAGATCACTGCACATGTATAACTGCCTTATAGTGCCCCTATAGATACACATAGCTATGTATGTGTATAACAGGTTCTTTTAAGTATGTGTATAAGATGCAGCATGCAGGGTTCCCTCAGTCACTCAGTTTTGTGAACGGCCTATCAGTGAAACAGTTAATTAGAGCAATTAGCAAACACTTCACAATGCAGACTGCAGGTGTGGTTCCCTTATTAACTGTTTCTCTGCTGGGCTGCTCACACAACTGGCCTTAGAGGGAACACTGTGCAGCAATTACCATGTCTCGGGTGGAGCTGGGCATGCGGTCGGTGGGGCTGGCTATAACTGCTGCAGTTCTTGGGCAGAGTGGTGGTGGTAATCCACCATTGGGGGCACAAGGAGAGTAACTAAACTGAGTGAGTGAGCGCTTACAGCTTAAAAGGCTAAGTGTTGGTATAAAACAATTTAATACAAGCAATAAAACAATATAACTATATAACTAATACAGTGATTCAGTTAAAACAATTTAAACATATTACATGGATCCATGGGGGGCATATAAAAACAAACCTAAAATACAATGTGCGTTCAGAACAGCATAAAATAATAAATAATCACAATGCCGAAAACAGCCAGTTGGGTCACAAACCCATCAACTTTCGTTGGATGGGCGCTGATCACATAGGTAAAATTGGATATATACAGGTGATGCGACGTGTCTGTGATATGACGCTAAAGGTTACACAATGGTGTGGATAAAAATGTGTAAAAATGTGGATAAAAATGTCACAGACACGTCGCATCACCTGTATATATCCAATTTTACCTATGTGATCAGCGCCCATCCAACGAAAGTTGATGGGTTTGTGACCCAACTGGCTGTTTTCGGCATTGTGATTATTTATTATTTTATGCTGTTCTGAACGCACATTGTATTTTAGGTTTGTTTTTATATGCCCCCCATGGATCCATGTAATATGTTTAAATTGTTTTAACTGAATCACTGTATTAGTTATATAGTTATATTGTTTTATTGCTTGTATTAAATTGTTTTATACCAACACTTAGCCTTTTAAGCTGTAAGCGCTCACTCACTCAGTTTAGTTAGTCTCTTTCCCAAGCCCACTAGGGGGCTCTTGCCAGTGAGCTTAAGGCATCGTATTACTAGCGCTCGGTCTACTACATCTGATTCTTTGCAGGGGCACAAGGAGAGGCCATACATTATGCTGGGGGGCTAGTGCCCGCTCTCCGGCGACATTGCTGCACATATTTGCTGCTTTAAAGGGATATTAAAGGGACAGTTTACACTCATTTTCATATAACTGCATGTAATAGACACTACTATAAAGAATAAGATGCACAGATACTGATATAAAAATCCAGTATAAAACTGTTTAAAAACTTACTTAGAAGCTGTCAGTTTGGCTCTGTTGAAAAGGCAGCTGGAAAGCCCATTGCAAGTGGGAAATAAGACACTCCCCCTCCCCCTTCTTTTGCATATGAAAAGACCCTTTACACAAACTGGAGCAAGCTGGAGAAGGTAGCTGACGGTATTCACATAAAACGTTGGGGCTTGGTTAGGAGTCTGAAAATCAGAGCAATGTTATTTAAAAATAAGCAAAACTATACATTTAGTTAAAAAAAAAAAAACTTTATGGGCTATACAAATAGATCATCTACAAAACATTTATGCAAAGAAAAAATGAGTGCATAATGTCCCTTTAAACACTTTGATGTTAAATTATGTGCAGTTAAAAAGCATTGCAATATACTTTTATCATTTATTTTATCCCCTTTTCAGTCATATAATTCACAAAATTATGGACATTCCAATTCCTGTTAAAAAGTGGAAGTTCAGACTCTAGAGTTAACACTGCTATATTTCATGCAATCATTAGTGCACACTAGTGATCCATTTATAACTGTCCCTAATTGGCCTCAGCAGAGAAGAAAACCTAGGTTACAGCATGGCGACGCCCATTTCAATATTTAAGTGACTAGTATGACTTTTAAAACATACATCTGCATATTATATCAGGCTAATATTTGCTTTGAATACATCATGTTTAATTAGTATTTAATGTCCCTTTGATCATTTTTCCCTTTAGTTAACTATTGAAGTATCACCACTACAACTCTTTCCTGTTTAATCTCAAAATAATGTGAGCTTTTTTAAGGCCAACATTGCACCACTCTTTTTTTCTCCAGAAAAGACTGACTAATTCTCCCACAACTTTGGTTCCCATCTGATCAGTATTTTTTTTAAGGGAAGATACAAAGGCTTCTCTATAGTGCACAACTACAAGCTACTCATAAGCATGTTACATGTATCTTACATGTCCTGAATAACAGCAGATAAACAAAGCCCTTGCTCAGCTGCAGGGCATTCAGTCTGGTGCACAAGACCAGACAAAAAAATGGCAATTTTGCCATTGTGCCATTTGTGAAACAAGCCTCATCTACATGTACAAAAGGTGTTTGCATTAAAGAAGGGCATTATGGGATTGGATACTATGTTGTGCATATAAAGAATTACATTGGATCCTGCTTATGAGCAGCTTTAAAGCGGCAGTGCACTGTAATATTAGTTTTCCCTTAATGTTTTTCCAATGACAGTTATACTAATTACAGAGTGAGTATTAAATGTAATGGAAATTGCTCCTTTAGATTTTTTTAGATATGAAATAGCTGATTTTTCTAAGTGGTGTAACTGGAAACATTACCCTTACAATGGGCAGCGCACTGTAATATTGGTTTTCCCTTAATGTTTTTCCAATGACAGTTATACTAATTACAGAGTGAGTATTAAATGTAATGGAAATTGCTCCTTTAGATTTTTTTAGATATGAAATAGCTGATTTTTCTAAGTGGTGTAACTGGAAACATTACCCTTACAATGGGCAGTGCACTGTAATATTGGTTTTCCCTTAATGTTTTTCCAATGACAGTTATACTAATTACAGAGTGAGTATTAAATGTAATGGAAATTGCTCCTTTAGTTTTTTTTAGATATGAAATAGCTGATTTTTCTAACTGGTGTAACTGGAAACATTACCCTTACAATGGGCAGAGCTTTTTTACACAAAGGACTATACTATACTAGTAATTCATTTAGTACACATTTTCCCCAGCCCCCATAGAAAGTGTGATTCTTGTATACATAGCCTTTCTGCATCAATTACTGCAATTTTCAAGTAAAGGTACATCTATAAACAATTTAATACACTCCATCAGGTAAAAGGATATCACTGGAAACAAATTAAAAGGAGAGAAAATTCAGAGTACAGTGTCCCTTTACAGCTGGCATAGAGTAAAGCTCACTTGCTCTTTAGAGGAAGAACTGAGAAGCCAGACCTTGAGATCAAAAGATGCAATCTTCATAAAGTCATTTGGACTTCAATAAATAATACTCCACTAATGCCTCTGAAGTGAAACAAGGAAGATTGTTGATAGAGTCTATTTCATAATGTTTGAAGCACAACTCATTTTCTTTGAAGAATGTAATTGCCTTCATCTTGTTCCTTCACAGCAATAGTTTCTGAGAAGGATTTTTTTTATATATAATATGCCATCAATCTACTGCTGAGGTTTGCAACAGAGCAATATTACTTTCATAATATTAATGCAGATACACTAGTTTATTAATGGCAGGATAATGCTTATGGGACATTACCAAATACATAATGAAATCTGAAATACTCTAGGATATTCAAAAGCTCGTCGGCATGGCGAGAAATCAAGCAAAATTTTTGGAAATTTTTTAAACCTTATATTGTAATGTAGGTGTCTCTCCTTCACATGCAAAACCTGCATTGTGAGATTAATATCTTTCATTTAAATATTTGTGTTTCTAACATTTTTAGAGACCTCTCCGTACTGACGAGATGTCTCACCGGGTCATGCATCATATTCAGGAAATTAATTCACTGCAAGTAAATAATCAAACAGTGCTACAGTCTTGACAGTAAACACCTTGCAATTACATGCTTTTTTGCAGTCATCCATAATAGTGAGAAAATTAGTTTTTTTTTTAAGACTAGTGACCCTGCACTGCTATGTGTTTAACCCCTGCAAAGGGATTAAAAACACACAGTAGAAGTACCTCTCAGGCAGAAATAGAAAGGAAAAATCCAGTACAAAATATTTTAAAAACGTATGTAGAAGCTCCCAGTTTAGCACTGTTGATGAGGTTAGGCTGGGACACCCACTGACAGGAGCTGGGAAAGCATAAACAGGCAGAGACTCCCCCCTCCCCTGCATATGAAAAGACACATTACACAATCAGGAGTCTGTAGACATCAGTATACATCTAAAACTGTGGGGCTTGGTTAGGAGTCTGAAAATCAGCACAATGTTTAGCGCTGCGGAATCTGTTAGCGCTGCGGAATCTGTTGGCGCTCTACAAATAACCGATAATAATAATAATAATAATGTCATTTAAAAGTAAGCAAAAGAAAAAAAAACTATACATTGTTATAAAAACAGTCCCAGATGGGCTGTATAAATGGATCATCTACAAAACATGTATGCACATAAAAATCTAGTGTACAATGTCCCTTTAAGTAAATACAAAACACGAAAACGGACCACACTCTCAGACTGGACAGGGTACACATCCCCATAGCCCTGAATACTTACAGACAGCTGCACAGTTCCCAGCAACCCAGGCAGTTAACCCATGATGAGCAGCCGGGGTGACAGGCCCAAAGGGAAACTTGCAAGAATTATTAACACAACACACAGAAAACCTAGCATTCACTAGCAAGCACACAGCAATATGTAAAATACAAATCTATTCCTATATATGTATAGGAATAGATATATAGGTATAAGTGTATGTGTGTATATATATATATATATATGTATTTACAATAAAAAGTACATTATTCTGTAAGTTATGTTAAATATGTACAGTACATATACAGTAAAACACATAAATACTTAAAGTGAATAAAAATTTGAATGAATAAGTGCCTGGTTTTTAAAAATATTATTAAAAACAGGGGCACTTTCATTCATTAAATTTACATTGAAGCGGGGTTTTTTAATACCTTTTTCTTTAGGAAAACATCCTCCGCCCGCTTCTCCTGCTGTACTTAGCATATCAAGGACAAAACCGTCTTCCTCCAATCGTTGTGTGGCCTCACAAGCTGGACGCCTTAGGGTGCTCGCAACGATTGGAGGAAGCCGGTTTTGTCATTGCGGTACCAAGTACAGAGGAGCTGCGAGTGGAGGATCTCCAATCTGGTTTTCCTAAAGAAAAGGTAAGCATTTAAAAAAAAGGGCTTCAGTGTAAATTTTAATGAATTAATGTGCCTCTGTGTTCCAATTTACATTCACTTTAAATACATATATACACACACACACATATATATATACATTTATATCTTTATATATATATATATATATATATATATATATATATATATATATATATATATATATATATATATATATATATATATATATACATATTTAGACATGTGTATGTATGATATTTTTAGTAAAGCCTTTTACAACCTTTTTTTGTCAAACGCCTTAAACCATCTAACTTTGAGCACTTATACATTTTAAAAAAAAAATTAAAATAATTTCTATCAATTTGAGAGTGATTTTTATCTTCAAAGATGTAGGACAGCCATGGGGGAAAGTTTGTCCCATCCTACACCAAACTATTTTCAGGTTGTGGGAGCTGTCCCACATCTATGAGGAAACAAATCCCTACAGACACTGTATTTTACTGTACAAGCGTTTAATATATACCCTTTTTGTATGGACAGGTGTTGCTGAGCTGGTTACAGCCTTTGTAGAATATTTAAATGATAATAAACTGGGATTGAGATTTACCTTTGCATTTCATAAGGAATATATACATTTCTTGGACCTTACAGCAAATGCTGGAGGTCATATTGTATCAAGGGTATATTGCAAATCCAAATCTGGCAACACCTTGCTAAATGCAAGTAGCTGTCACCCACATCATGTTCCTTATGCAATAGCAAAAGAACAGTTCACAAGACTGAAACGTAATTGTTCCAAAACAAGTGAATATAATCAGGAGGCAGATCAGTTAACTACATTATTACAAGAGAGATGTTATTCCAGATCAGTTATCAACAGAGCTTGGGCTGAGACAGAAAAATCAAAAAGAGAATCCCTCCTAAGTGACACTAATTCTTCCAAAAAAGAAACAAACTTCATTGTGTGGAGTCACTTTTGTAACAAATTGCAGTGCCTGGTATTATGGCATTTCTAAAATTATTTGCAAACATACGGTAAAATATGTTTTACGTGTTCATACAAAAGATCTAGTACTATATCTAGTATTATAGGCAATATGTTGTCACCTTTCCAACTTAAACCTATTGTACAACAAAGTTCATGGATAAACTGTTGAGGTATGTATAGATGTGGTCACTGTAAATGTAAACACTTGTGATTATGCTGACATCACACAGACCTGGGGAGACGTTAACAATTGATCGTTCTTTAAATTGTACATCTCATTACCTGCACTCAGTGCAGGATGCAGTACGTAGGTCTCACCACTATGGATTAAAGGGACAGTTCACCCAAAAACTTTCTCCCCTTTAAATTATTCCCAATGATCCTTTTTACCTGCTAGAGTGTATTAAATTGGTTGCAAGTAGCTCCTTTACTTCTATTTCAGCATTTGAAATAGCTGATTTAGCTTGTGGTTTCCCAACCTATACTGAAAGTTTTGATACTGGAGTATATACTATTGACAAGCCTAAGTAAACACAGTCAGCAGAAGAAGTTACACTCTCAGTGGGGGTGCAGGATAGTTAAGTAATAAAATGATAATTTTCCATTGTTCTCTCTTTGTATTGAGCTATGGTGTTCCAGACAATTATAAGATAAGAAAGCAAGTCTGTGTACATAAAAGTGATAACATAAAGAGATCTGATATTACCTGAAGCTCAACCCATTGTAATAGGCTGTGGTTTTAAAGCACAAAACCAGCTACTTCATATACACAAATAAACCTGAAAATGCAATTTCTCAAATATTTTATACTCTGCAGGTAGTATAATCAGTCATGTAAAATACATTAATGTAAACATTTTTTTACAGTGTACTGTCCCTTTAAGGGCTAGATTTATTATAGCTCAGGCATACAGGGGCGCGTATACGCGCCCCTGTACGCCTCAGCTCGCCTGTGGCGGGGCGAAATTACCCGCAGGTATTTGTCATTGCACAAGAGCGCAATTTTGCGCTCGGGTGCAATCCCGCCCCCTGCTCGCGCACAGCCAATCACGCGCGGGCAGGAGCTGTCAATCTCCTCGGTCGGACTTGAACTATCATCCTCATAAAGTATAAGGCCGGTCGCTGAAGGAGCCTCTGACCAACTGTCTGATGCATTTTTTTTTTTTTTTTTTTTTTTTTTTTTTTTTTCTGTTGTTTTTACTCTGCTGTTTTGCCTGATCTATCTCAGAGTATCATTTAGAAAGAGTTGTATTTCTCAATAGTGTTGCCGAGGGCACATAAATATGTAAATCACAGTATCAGAAAGAAATGGTGTGATAAGGTGTCCTGAGCACCAGCCCAACTTGTTTTTCTCTTTTTTTTATTTTTTTTTTTATATTATAACATTTATTTTTCCGGGCCTGTTTTTGTGCACAAATTGTATAAGAGGGGTAATCACGAGATCACTGTTCACATTTAGTCACTAGTTTGTTTATTAGATTGATAGTTTGCATTTAAGTATTCACAGACCACATCCCCAACCTGGGACATCAGCCAGATCACGACTTAGACTAGTCAAAAGGAAGGAAATCACAAATAGAGATAGTCACTGCTTGTTCAGCTCAGGAGGTCCTCATAGAAAGGAAGAAGCAGTAACAGCGTAGGTAACGGATCAGAGAAGTCTGAATCACGCACATATCACAAGTATTTGTCTTTAGGGACTGTTAATTTTTTTTAAAAAAGAAGGGAAAAAAGAAAAAAAAAAAAAAACTCACATTGATGGAAAAGTTTGTAACACACGGGAAAAATAATTCACCCAAAATGCCCGTGAAATCCAGAGAAAAGAAAAATACCAAGTTGGGTGATGTTAGTGTGGACTCATCATCTGAAAATGTATCAGCTATTATTGATACCCAGGTGTTAATAGGTCAACTCACAGCCATTTTTTCTCCCCAATTTGAAGGAATCAAAAAGGAACTTGGAGCTATCTCTACTGAGATAGCAACACTTTCCGCTGAGGTTAAACAATTCTCTGCAAGAATAGGGGAAGCAGAAAATAGAATTTCTACAGTAGAGGATAAGGTGTCGATTCAAGAGGGTATTATCCACGCTCATGAGGCTAAATTAAATAACATGCAATTACGTCTGGAGGATCTTGAGGATCGCTCCAGGCGTAATAATATTAGAATCATTGGCCTACCTGAGTCCCCAGAATTTGAGGATCTTATTAAATTCACTTCCATCACTCTCCCTCAGGCAATTGGTGTAGCATCCCATTTCCTCCCCCTTGCAATTGAGAGGGCACATAGAGTTGGTCCTAGGAGAGATTCGGCCTCTGGGTTAACTAAACCTAGGATGTGTATTGTAAAATTGCTCAAATTCCAGGACAAACTTGAGGTATTAAAATTAGCAAAGAAAGTATCCACTCTGACATTTGGGAACAGCAAAATATTGCTTTTTCAAGACTTCTCTGCAGAGACATCAGCACGGAGAAGAATAATGGCACCCTTTTGCTCTCAGTTGATTAGCAGAGGTATAAAAGCCAACTTATTTTATCCAGCTAAAATCATAACTGAAAATAAGGGGGTTAAATTTATTTTTAATGAAGTCACAGAAGTCAAAGAGTTTATCCGGACTCTAGACCCCTAATGAAATCCAAAATTTATGAGTAGGATAGTAAGCATAAGGTGGTTAGGGAATATTAGTCTGCTTGGTAAAATAGAGTTAATATGTTTACTTTTCTCCAAGATAAAGTTGTCTATATGTTTTTATGCACAGATGTATGCTACATTAGTATTCTATTGCTCAACGTTAGTAAAGTTTTTGAATTTTCTGGTCAAGAAAGAGCAACTGCAAGTTATTAGACATTCGAAGTTTATTAATGTTTCTCTTTCTCCTTTTTTTTTTTTTTTTTTTTTTTTTTGTTTCTTTCTTCTCTCCCTCCTTCCCCCCCCCTCCTTCTTGCTTTCTCCTCCCCTCCCCCCGCTTGCCTCTCATGCCCTCTCTCCTTCCATCCCTTCCATTAATCTCGGCTGGACACTTAGTTATCGGACAAGGTGAGGTGTAGCGGGATTGTAGTAATGCAGGCAAAATGATGGAAAACAGCGTCAAAATATTATCATGGAATGTGGGAGGGATCTCTTCTCCGGCAAAACGTAAGTTAATTATTAAGACGCTTGCCAAAGAAAAGCCAGATCTAGTGTTTCTGCAGGAAACCCATCTGGACGGGGTCGAAGCCGCTAAACTCAAAATTAATTGGGTTGGTAAAGTAATTTCCTCCTCTAGTACCTGTAAAAAACGGGGAGTCGCTGTGTTATTCCATAAAGATTTAAACTATAAAATCACACATGTTGAAATTGACCCCGCGGCCAGATTTATATTACTGCAAGTTATGATTGGCACAGTGAAATATATTTTCTGCAGCATCTATGCTCCAAATAAATTTTCAATTACATTTTGGGAGCATATCCAAAACAAAATATTTCCGTATCAAAGAGAAAATCTTATTATATGTGGAGATTTTAACATGACCATATGTCCAGAGTTAGATCGTTTTTCAAAAAAAAATGTTGCAGAATATGGCAAACATGCAAAGTTTTTTAAGAGATTCTGTGTCAAATTTGGTCTGACCGATATTTGGCGAGTTCAGAATCCGCGGGCTCGGGCTTATACATGTGAGTCTAAGGCCCATAGGACCTTTTCTAGAATAGATCTCTTTCTGATCTCAGAATCATTAGTAATACAACAAGTTAAAGCCGGCATCGGTGAGTTCATGATATCCGATCACGCTGTCATCTCTTTATGTCTTATTAGATCAGAGGAGCTTAAACCCCCTGGATCCGTTTTTTGCTTCCCGCGTTTCTTATACACGAGTGCTCGCTTCACGTCATGGATTAAAAAGATCTGGCATGAATATATAATTCTGAACCATGAATATAGATATAAAGTAGAGATCTTTTGGGAGGCTGCCAAAGCAGTGATACGTGGAGAAATTACTGCTTTTATGAGCAAACGTTCAAAAAAAATGAAGGAGCAGGGCCTTCAGTTGGCTAATGACATTAAGACGGCGTACAGGAAAGTTCTTCTTGATCCTTCCTCTTTAAATTGGTCATCATATCTGGAGTATAGGAAGGTAAGAGATGTTCATTTAAAACAAAAATCACAAGAGGAGGAGGTTAGACTGAATTTAAAGTACAAGAGCTTTCATGGGTGCTCCGCAAAGCATCTGGCGCGTCTCACCAGAAATAGAAAAAAGAAGAACTTTATTGCTGTTATCAAAAGTGGTGATGATAGGGTTTTTAAATCTGTTGAAATCAGCAAAATATTTTATAAGTATTATCAACAACTCTATACTGAGGTTGATAGCAATCAATATTCCCAGAATATCTTCTGGTCTAGAATTACAACTCCAAAGATTCAAAGAGACGAGCTGGGAATGTTAAATCAACCGATATCGCAAGACGAAATTAGCGATGCAATTGATAGACTTAAATTAAATAAAGCAGCTGGCCCAGATGGGCTTCCTGCCGAATTTTATAAATCATTTAAAGATGAGTTATTATCAGTTTTGGAGGAATTATATAATAATTATTATCTCTCCGAATATGTCACTTCAAAATATTTTGCGGCTGCAAACATTACACTTATATTGAAAAAAGGCAAAAACCCGGAAGATCCGGCCTCTTATAGGCCGATTTCAGTCCTCAATACTGATTATAAAATAATGGCGGGGATCATCTCAGCTAGGTTGAATTCTTGTTTACAGAAATTGATCCATACAGATCAAACAGGGTTTATGTCATCAAGAAATTCAACTAAGAACATACGAAAGCTTACCGCCTTTCTGGATTATACATGGAGCCTAGAGCCGGAGTCAAATAATACGACAATAGCAGATTCAGCAGTTTTGACCTTAGACGCGGTCAAGGCTTTTGACTCCATTACCTGGGAACATCTATTTTATTCGCTGGAAAATTTTGGGTTTCAAGGTAATTTCATTCGATATATTCATAAAATTTATTCTAACCCTATTTCTTATTTGTTGGTAAATGGTATCAGGTCATCAGAGATAATTTTACATAGAGGCACTAGGCAGGGTTGCCGATTATCTCCTCTTTTATTCAATGTAGCAGTAGAACCCTTAGCGGTTAGATTTCGCGATGTCTTAACTGGTATCCCACTTGGTCAATATAGCCTGAAGACTCTACTCTATGCAGATGACATTTTGCTCTTTATAGACAATGTCTATAATTGTATTCCAGTAATCATGCAGACTCTTGCAGAGTTCAGTTCATTTTCAGGTTATGCGGTTAACTTGGAGAAAAGTGAACTAATGTCAACAGGCAGTAGTCACCCTTGTGTGGGGGATATACCATTTAAAGTAGTGAAGTCAATTAAATACTTGGGACTGGAGCTACATAAAAATCCAAAATTATGGTATGGGGCAAATTATTCTCCTTTATTCGTAAAAATTAAAGAGGATCTTCAGCTTTGGGCATCTTATCCTCTCTCGATTTCAGCAAAGATCAACTTAATTAAAATGATTATTTTTCCTCGTCTCCTTTATGTCCTGCAAAATCTACCTCTCTTTATATCTAATTTAGATGTAAAAAAATTATATAGTTATTTTTCTAAATTTATCTGGAGAAACAAAAAACCCAGAATAGCCTTAGCGAAACTCATGCAGAAGGCAAGTGTGGGAGGGTTAGCTCTACCGGATGTCAAACTATATAATGTCGCGGCTCTGGTAAAATTCGCTTTTGATTGGGTTGCTGAAACCAACTTGATAACTGACAGTCAAGAGGAAGCATTTTATATTCGTCCCTTTTCGTTAAAAGCTATTCTGCATTGTAGTACTAAACAGCTTCCGTTTAATATCTGCAGAATGATATATTTTAAAAATATTGTCATCGCATGGCAGAAGTTTTGCCATACGATAGGATTAGACCCGTCCTTTTCGGATTTCCTACCTATTCAAGGTAACCCTAAGTTTATACCAGGCATCCGTCATAAAGTATTCAAATCCTGGGCAAATAATGGGTTATTGCTGATCAAGCAATTGTTAGATGAAAATCATTTGATACTCACAGCAGAACTTATCTTTCAGACTTATGATTTACCCAGATCAGATCTATTTGCGTATTTCCAAATTAGACACTATATACATGAGCAAAATTATATGGGCGGGCAGGTGGCAGCGTGGTCGGATGTCAGAACCCAAATTCAAAAATTCATTGGCGGGGTCTCATCTATCTCATTGATGTATGACATTATGCTGTCCAAACAAAGTGAAAAATATCTAGATAAGATCTGTAACTGGTTACACCCAGTTATTTCTGAGATAGATAATGAAAAGATTGTTCAAAGTTTTAATATGTTACATAAATGCAGGATATCTATGGGCTGGAAGGAATCACATGTGAAGCTCTTGAATAATTTTTACTTACATCCGTCAAAAATCCAAAAATTTTCTATCTCTAGTATAAGTAATTGTCCTCGCTGTGCTAATCATAATGCAGACTTATTTCATATGTTTTGGTACTGCCCCAAAATCAATCAGTTATGGCTTAAAGTTTGTTTCTGGTTTAATGCCCTCTACGATATTAATATGGCGGTGACCATACAAGAGGTGGTTTTGTTGTTTAGTGCTATGGATAGTAGATACCCCCGTTGGATTCGTATCATCAATACGATTATTTTGGCGGTGCGCCATCTTATTCTCAAGAATTGGAAAGCAAATAGAGCTCCGAGTTTCGGACTGTTTCTCAAAGAGATTCAAGAACAAGTAGTTTTTGAATCATTTCATTTAGTGGATGCCTCTGAGAAGAGAATAGATGATTTTCTCTGGGGATGGCTTCCAATCATTAAGTCTTACTCCGTCCCAATCCAAAGACAGATACTTTTCCCGTTTCGCTCGTCGATCAGTTTCGCAGAAATGGTACTTTTGGGGAAATTTCCGGCCGCGTGGATTAGCAGTGGGCCATAGAGTATCTGACACTCTTCCTGGGTGTTTGATTGAGATCTGGATGATGCGGTGGGGGGGGGGGATGGACAGGGGGGAGTGTGTGGGTTTTTTTTTTCTTTTTTTTTTTCTCTTTTTTCTTTTTTCTTCCTTCTTCTTTTTTTCTTTTTTTATTTATTTCTAATTGTTAAGTTTTATGCGTGTTAGAAAAATCCAGTTAGACAAAGAAGATCACGGCAAAATATTTGTGTTCATAATGTACGATTTTTATTTGTACACAGTTTCATGAAATGTCCTGCCATTGTTTATTTTCATCATAATTTTGTGTCTCTTGGAGATTAATAAAAAATTTATTTAAAAAAAAAAAAAAAAAGGTTTACTAGAGAATCTTAATGCTGACATTTTTTTGGTACACCCTATAATTAGAATGGATCACGCAGTGTTGTGTGCAAGTGCAACACAAAATAGCTCTGGAAAATGTAGGACTTTTGCAGACCTGAAATAAAGTGTTAATCTGTGAATATATTCCTAACAAAAACACGTATCATATATTAAAATAAAGTATTTCACTCATTTTTATTCATGTTAAAAGTTTATTATTTATTATGTATGTGCTTGTATTTATATATGTGTTTGTATCTGTATGTTTATGTACATATGTTTTTTAAACATATATTTCAATACAAAACCATAGTTTAAGGATAGTGAAGAACTCCACTATTTGGCCTTTGGCTTAGCGCACCTTCGGTTTAGAGCTTCAGCAATAGCTGACATTAATTTTTCAGCACGCCCCTAGAAGTCAATGGGGCCGAATTATCAAGCTCCAAATGGAGCTTGATGCCCCTGGTTCCTTGTGAGCCTTCAGGCTTGCCGGAAACAGCAGTTATGAAGCAGTGGTCAAAAGACCGTTGCTCCATAACTGGTCCACTGTCTCTGAGGCTGTGGTCTTCAATCAGCCCAATCCTATACGATCGGGTTGATTGACACCCCCTGCTAGCGAATTGACACCCCTGATTGGCCGCAAATCTGCAGGGGGCGGCATTGCACAAGCAGTTCACAAGAACTGCTTGTGTAATGATAAATGCCGACAGCATATGCAGCATTTATCGATGTGCGGCGGACATGATATGCTACATCGTTTCATGTCCGCTCGCACTTTGATAAATTGACCCCTATAAGTCTATGTGAGGGATTTACCACAACCGCTATATCAATCACTAATATATTACTTTAAACTTGAAAGGAAAATAAAAGGAAAATAAAAGTCCTATGGATTAAACTTGAGAGATGTTAGAGCACCATAGAACTAATATTTTTTGCGCTCCACTTGTATTGTAGCCTTTAATGTTTCAGATGAATGCAGTTGTTTTTTTAACAATCATCTGAATGCTTATGTTTAAAATATATGTACTACAATCAAAAGTGTCAGTGAGAATGAAGCTAACAGGCCTCTTTTAACAGGTGACTCATTGAGTTTCTTTCTTACGTGGTCATTCAGTTGAGATATTGTAAACACCCATGAATGAGCTGCAGAGCATTCATTGGAAGATTAAGCTTCACAGAAAATAAAGATGTCACAATAGCATCTAATTTAAAAAAAGAAGAAGCTGTATAGCATATGTCCCAAAGACAAGTGTCAGTCCATTGTAGATCATGGGTCAACAAATCTGTTTAAAGTTTAGGAGCCAGTAAGAATATTTAGGAGTCATACTTTTAGGGGTATGTGGTATTTGGACAGTGGTATTTGCATATAAATATATGTAGAATAACCCAAAAAGTTAGGAGTCAGGGGTAAAATTCTAGGAGCCAGTGGCTCCCTGGCTACTGTGTTTGTCAAGCCCTGTAAATAAACCATATTTTTCTAGCTATATTCATAACATAAAAGTTATCACATATCTCTACAAAATATTTTTGGAAATAAATGTTGTATATGCTTTTTACAGTTAACCAAACTTAGTCCAGTCTGCAAGGTTTGGAGAAAGACTTTGAACTTTTTAGACCTAATATATATTAAAGGGACATTTTAAAGCAAGAATGAATGTGTTTGTTATTTTTCTTAGGGGAAATCTGTGTGTTCACACCTCACAAAGTCCTGCCCTGGACCCACAAGCATTGCAGCATCCAGCTAGAGCAGTGTTTCTCAACCACAGTCCTCAAGTACCTCCAACAATCCTGGTTTTCAGTATAGCTGAACTAGAGCACAGGTTAAATAATCAGCTGATGAGTGAGAGCAGGTTGGTTACCATGGTTACGAATCAGCAGATTATTTCACCTGTGCTCTAGTTCAGCTATAATGAAAACCAGGACTGTTGGGGGTACTTGAGGACCGCAGATGAGGAACACTGAGCTAGAGCATAGAGCTAGGATAAGCAATACAAAATGACCTGCCCTACGGATTTAGAGCATTAGAATTTCCATTTAATGGTAGTTTTCTTTATGATACTGTGAAAAAAGGCAAAAGCCAGAGAAGAAAAAACTTTTGTATTAGAACAGATTTTCCTGAATAACTTCACCACACAAATTGATTTGTCCTGTGCTAACACCCTTGTAAAAAAATGAATGTACTTCTACATTGAAGAAGCTATTTTCTTCAGCACACATATGCTACTTAACGTGGCTATTTATTCTTTTGTATTCTTTTAATGGAGTGGAAAGTGGTATATATTTCATACAATGATGTTTCATTCCTTCCTTTCTATTTTACACTCAGTTGTATTTTTCTGAAAGATCAGAAAAGCCACAGGAAGTTATGTGTTGATTGTTTTTTGCGGTAACTCCGCTTCCTCAAATATAAGAAGATGCTTCACCGCAAGCTGCAGAAATGACTTTTTTTTGTTGATCAAAAGATGCAATCAGTGTAAGAGCTTGTGGTTCAATAAACATTTACGATTACTACACACAATACAGATTAAGACGATGCATTTTATTCTTAATTGCTACATTGCAATTACATTTGTTTATTAATGTGTATTTATTTTATTAACTTTTTATTTATTTATTTTATTTTTTTTTGATGACAAGATATGTAGAGATAATGGTATCACCCTAATGTGAAAGAAAATACTGTATTTTTTATTGTATATTGTGTTAGAGGGAGTGTTGCAGTTTTCTTATAGATTTATCATTTTTTTAAATTACATTGTGACTCGTTACCCTCATTTGAAAGATGATTGGTTGAGAATTACAAACTGTATTAACATAAACCGCCTTTATAATATTATAATTATTATTACCCTGATTTCCAGAAATTTCTGTTTTCACATTGACAACACTCTCCTGTTTCAGATGTGGGCCTCTTATGCCTCAAAGTTTTAAGACAACTGAGGTAATGGTTGTTTTATTGCTCTTCAGCAAAATAAAGCTCCAGACATATACAACCTGGGAGAGGATGGGCTCATTTTACTCCTTTTATGGAATTTATAAGTATGCCTCTGATTAATATGCGTTTGCCCTATTAAGGGCCAGATTACAAGTGGCGCGCAAAATATCACTTTCAAGAAATGTGTGCTGGTATTACAAGTTAACAGCAATGCGAACTCAAGTTTGCATTTCTGTAAAGCATTGCACTAACGAGAGCGCGCTTCTCTTCTTGCAGTGATGGGGGTAAGTCACGCATCAATGGGCAGCAAATATAAATATATATGTATATGCTGATATACATATATATTTATGTGTACACATAAATATATATATATATATATATATATAAGCATATATATATATATATATATATATATATATATATATATATATATATATATATATATATATATACTGGGAACACAGTTTCCATAGACTGCAATGTAAAGGCACTTTTCAGTGCCGTTTTTTTCTAACACCCCACTCCCACCAACTTTAGACCCCAAAAACTGCCTAGTGCAGTTGTTTTTCATATAAAAAAGTTACATTTTAAAAAAATAATTATAATGCCCTCTATTTTGAGGGCATTTTGGGCACATTTAGATCGGATCTCTGGTTTATTTTCTGAGCGAGCTCGTGGTATCAATAACCAGCCACTTGTAATGGCTATTTAATTATTGCACTCCCATAAACAGGCAAATTTGCTATTTGTGGGCATGCGATATCTATGGAATGAAGTCACACCCGCCAACTTTAACCCTTAAAAAACTGCTTTGTGCAGTTTTATTTATTTTTTATTTTTATTTTTTTTAAAAGCTATTTTTTTTTAATAATGCCAACACCACACTTTAATTTGGTGCAATTGGGGCACATTTAGAAAATTAACCAGAGATCTGATCTCTGGTTAGTTTTCGGAGCACTAATTTTCAGAGAGCTAATAGCTACTGTGAACTCGCGGTTGCAATAACCAGCCACTTGTAATGGCTGGTTATTTATTGCATGCCCGTAAATTATCGCTCCACTTGTAATCTAGCCCAAAATGTGTTACAAGCTACCCAGTGCATGTTGTAATGTTGGTAACTTCAATTTAAGAGACATATAAGCTTCTCTGCCTTCCTAATCAGGTCAGGTCCCAGAATTGTGTAAGCCAGACTACTAGAAACCAACATCCTGACTGGTGAAGCAAAATTTTATTTATTTCCAATGACACTAAATTAAATCAAAGTGTCCAATTTCTGGATCATCGTAACATTTTAAAATTAATTTAAGAAAACATAGATTTTGAAAGCAGATGAAGAACCATAGGCGCAACAAGTCTTCCCAATGATCTGTAAAGTGTCATAAGAACCTTACTGTTTCTGCTTCAAATACCTCTACTTATACAGCCAAGCATTATACTGGCATCATGCATTGGGCTAACAGAAGCTACCCCCAGGTGGTCACTGGCCATTGAACAAGCCCCTGAGCTGTTGTTCGTTTCTGCAGATTGCTTATCTTTATGTACTTGCACTGTCATAGCACATCTTTGTATATTTAAATGTCTAGATTTTCAGATTTTCACCAAACAAAAACAAATCACACTAGCTTTTCCCTTGCCAATTATTATGATGACTGGCGTTATAACTATAGTGTTGACTACAAAAAAACAACTGATTTCTCCCCCCATCTTAACAACTTTAAATTACGGAGCAAATTTACTTTGGATTTGTATTGATTATCAGTGCAAGGTAAGCCCCAACATTTATTAAAGGGACATTGTACAATACAATTTTCTCTACTGTTCCCAACGGTCCATTTTACATGCTGGTGTGTATGTAATGTTTTGCAAACAGCTTCTTTACATTTATTTTGTAATTTTAATTAGAAACTGCCACCTACACTGAAAATATGAAAAATAAACATTATCTGTAGAAAAACTATGTTAACAGGAGACAATATCACCATTTAATCTCCCAGTGGGGTGAAGGAGAGACTAACAGGTGTGCCCACCTATAATTAGCATTTCAATACTTAACAATAATTCGACATTGATATCAATAGCAGGTCTGCTTTACCTGCTGGTTCAGTCCATTTTTATGGGCATATCCTTGAGAACAGGTTTTAATGAGCAAAACCAACCATTTCAATAACAAAAACAAAGATGAAGGAACAATGTAATAGTCTACAGTAGGTATAACAAGTCATTTGGAACACTTTTTAGGGCAAACACACCTTATAGTACAGTGTCTCTTTAAGTAATTCAGAAATTATGACCATTTCAAATTACTTTTACCATAACATACACTTAACCTGTGTTTGTATGTGTGTGTTTGTGTATTTTTGCTTTTAGTTCAAATAAAGAATAATCTCAGATAATGAAACTAATTAGATGATTGATTTTTTCCTTATGTACATAGCAATGCAGAATTATAATCTCACAGGATTCCTTGACTTGACATGGGCTGTGAAAGATGAAGAGAAACTGTTGTGCAAAATGTGCAACGTTCCTGCTAGAATTTTTAGCTGTACAGATCTCTTAGAACAATGACAATTTGTAAACATAATATGCACTGACACCTTGTTAAAAGTGACTATTAAAAGAACATTGTGCAACAAGTTATTCTTGCATAAATGTATGATGAATTCAAGCAAGGAGGTAAGGAGACAAAAAAGTATTTAATGGGATGTACCATTAAAAAAAAAGTAGTTAGGCTTAGGGGCATGCATGTTTCCGGAGCACTATATGGCAGCAGTTTTGCAAGAATACTTTTACCAGTGATATATATTTGCAATAGCACAAGTTATGCTATTCAACAAAGAATACAATTAAAACAAAGCAATTTTAATATTAGAAGTAAACTGGAAACTTTTTAAAAAATTGCATGATTCATGAACAAAATGTTTTGGATTTTATGTCCCTTTAATTCAGTGTAATTGTTAATATTAAAATGGATGCAATGGTGACAATAATACACTTACATTATTATTCCAATGTATTCATACACTAGTTAAGTGCAGGACTGACTCATTAGTACACAGAACTACTGTCTCATAGCCTAAACCCCCTACTACCTACAATCTCCTCCCTCTCCTGTCCTGAAGAATATATCTCTCTGTATAATTCCATTCTGACCTCTGCCCTTGACAAAATAGCCCCTCCTACCATAGGTTGCACCTGACAGAAACAGGACTAACCTTAAACAGGATTAACCTTGGCTCACGCATCTGACACACTATCTGCAAAAGTGCACCCACACTGTAGAATGGCACTGGAGGAAATCTCACTCCTTTGCCAACTTCGTACATAACAAATTTACCTTTTTTTCACCT
This sequence comes from Bombina bombina, assembly GCF_027579735.1. Taxonomy (NCBI): domain Eukaryota; kingdom Metazoa; phylum Chordata; class Amphibia; order Anura; family Bombinatoridae; genus Bombina; species Bombina bombina. Next base: position 577,224,797 of record NC_069504.1, read on the forward strand.
TTGTAACTGAGGATGCTGACTTCATTGGACGATGGAACAATGCCCTATAATAGAGAGAGGTTTCAATACCGGAGGGGTGATGACCAGGAACTACCCAATAACAGGCGAGGCAGACGGAACAGTAGGAATAGATCTGGGAACAATAGAAGAGTTAGATTCTCAGACACTGAGACAGACTCCAATGATGATCACTCAGGATCAGGGGGGGAGGAACAATGGGGTGAGCATGTTACCTTCAGAGATACTAATGCGTACCCCCAAAGAGCAATGGGAGAGAGAACAGTAGTACAACTAGATACGTTTAGTGAACAAACTCAGTCCGTTAGACCCAAACAAGGCACAATTCCACCCCAACCTATCCTAAGATAGGACTTCAGAAGAAATACACATAGCAAGTATCAGAGTTCAGAGAATACTGAGGTTCTAACCAATCCCTAAGCTAGTGGCCCCAACAGAAGTGATATAGAGCAGGGTTTTCCCTTAGGCCAAAGAACACCAGAAGGGGGGGTACACACATAAGAGGAAATACGCAACAACAGGCACCTGGACGGGGGCTTACCAGCAGAACCGTTACCCCTTGAGGAGGGGATATCAGCAACAGTACCTGAAGTATCAATAGATGGTGTTGTTAATCTTTCCATTTATGCTTTATCAGAACCCAGGTTTTGGGTTTGGGATAAGGTTATGTACCTTCTAACAACTTTAACCTTTTTAACACATTAATTGATGTCAATAAAATTATAAGAAACATTACTTTACACAAATTCCATAAACACCACAACAATTCTGATGAGTGCTTGTCCATGGGTACACAGATTATACACAATCATGAATACAACTTTGATTTCATTGAAGACTGTGACAGGGTATCTCTGGAAGCACTCTATCGGGAAGGTACTACAGCAGTGGTGGGGGGGTCTTTTTCCACATTTCAAGGATAAGTCTAGGTTTTATCCTATCCATAATCGAGGGGATATTATATTATCCTTTCAGAAAAGAGTTGAGAAAGACCTTACAGAACTTATGAGTCAAATGAGCAATTATTCCAGAAGAAATAATCAGTCTAGGAAAGAAAGGGAAACCTTGGTAGCCCTTAAGGATAACATGAACCTGGTCATTAGATCAGCTGATAATGGGGATCCATTGTTGTCATGGATATGGAGTTATTTGTACAGGAGGCCCTCAGACAATTAGAAGATGAGACCCAGTATATTCAGCTTAGCTCCAATCCCACCACAAGGTTCCTAATGGAACTAAGAAATCTTGTGGATGATGGTAAAGAAAGTGGTAATATGGATGATGAAACAGCTAGATTTCTAATGGTTGAAAAACCTATTGTTCCCATCTTTAACCACCTACCCAAAATCCACAAGTCTCTCTCTAACGTGGAGGGACGTCCCATTGTGAGTGGGATCGGCTCTTTGTCCGAATGACTTTCACAGTGGCTGTATAAGATACTACTCCCCAGTTATCTGAGAGATATGAAACATATCTTGGGTCTGATACAAGATATAGAATGTTGGATGCTTATTCCTGGCTCACGGTGGATGTGAAGGTGCTCTATACATCTATTCAGGATGATAGTTGCCTGGAAGCCATAAAATATTTTTTGGAGAGATCATATTAAGAGTTACTAAGTTTCTTTAACTCATAACTTTTTTAAATTTCAGGATTGTTTCTATCTCCAGAGATGTGGGATGGTGATGGGGGCAAAATTTGCCCCCTCCTATGCCAACCTGTTCATGGGTTGATGGGAGCTGTCCCACATCTTTAGAGATGGTAAACCCTTCAGACACAACATCATCTTCTACAAATGATATGTTGACTATTTAATTTTTGTCTGGAGGGAGGGGGTGAGGGAGCAGCTGCCTCTTTCCTGGACTGGTTGAACTCAAACAACATAGGCATCACCTTTACCTTTGAGATTCAGAAATATAAGGTCAACTTTTTTGGATGTTACTTTGATTGGTGAAAACAATGGGGAGAAAGGTATGGTTAAGACAAACCTCTACAGGAATAACGGGGAACACACACCTTCATGCTAATAGCAATCACCCGAAAAGGGTCTTTAAGGCAACAACTAAAGGCCAGATAGTTAGAGTAAGGAGAAACTGTTCCAGCCAGCTACAGTTTGAGAAGCAATCCAATTCCCTATTAGGTAGACTTAAGGATAGGGAGTACCCAGAAAACAAAACTAAGGGAGTGAGGAAGTCAGTGGCTTCCCTAGACAGGGAAACTCTATTAAGGGAAAGAACTAAGCAAAGAAATGACCCACCCAAGACAGCTAAACAGGCACTTTGTCTCACTACATCTAGTGATCAGTATAATGAGATCTGCAATATAGTGGGTAAACACTTTAAGATGCTAGCTGCTGATGAATAGGGAATATGGTATCTCCCACCTACCTAAAACCTGTAAATCCTATCACCAGCTCATGGCTAACTGTAAAAGGAGTTTACAGATGTCATAAACACACATGTAAAGCCTCTGAATATGTATCATTATGGGATGGGTTTAAATGGGAGAGAACAGGATAAACCATTTCACACAACAAATGTTACAACTGTAGGGCCTCCTATGTGGTTTATCTTCTTACGTGTGTGGAGTGTAGAGTTTTGTGGGTATGACCACAAGGGATACCAGAACAAGAATAAGGGAACATATTGGCAATATAAAAGCAGGTACCCTGACTACACCACTCATCAGACATTTCAAAGATTTTAACCAACAAAGACCCAGCACTTTGAGATGGACAATAATAGATCAAGTCCAGGTTGGTAACAGGGGAGGAGATAGGGACAGAGTACTTGATAGACAAGAGATCTTTTGGATCTTTATATTGAAGACCAGGACCCCAAGTGGATTCAACTCGGAGTTTGATCTGATAAACTTTTGGGAATGAGTACCAAAACAATAATTATTACCATACCCCCCCTTACCTCTCCCCCCCCATTGCCAAGCATAAACTGAATTACCTAGACATGATAATGTAGACAATGAAGGGAGTGCTAGACATTATAAGCCTAGATGAATAGACAGCATAGAATGTAAATGGTATTGATTCTTATTTGGTGTTATCTAAGGAAACTATTGAACTGTCTATAAGGCTTTGTTAGGTAAGAGAAGTATATTACAATTTTGTCCAAATGATAGTCATTTCTTTGTTGTGTGCTATTATAGTGTTGGAACAATGTAGGTGTGGCTACCTCTTGTTTTAGAAATTGTATCCAATGATAGCCCTTTGTGTTGCTATTTAAGTAGGGTATGGCAGTGAGATCATTAGCTATGACTACGGCCTAACAGCCGAAACGCGTCAGCAGATCTTACAGCCACAGCCTACCTCTGTGCCATGATGTGTGACTTTTAACCCCAATAAAGGATTATGGTTTTTAAGATTATCACTGGAGGCTTCATCATTTGCTTTTTGTCTAGTTGATAACAAATTTATGCTGCACTCATCCGCCCTCAACCTCTCTAAAAAAAACTACTTTGCTTCTATCATTTAATCTATGTCCCACAATCCTAAGGCTCTTTCCTCCACTTGTAATACCCTCCTGTGCCATCCCTCTCCTCCCATTACCACTTCTCTCATAGCACTTGACTTTTCTATCCATCTCAAAACCAAAATTGACTCCATCAAACATTAAATAACCTCCCTGCACAACAACAATATCCACTCCTCACAAATCACTATAAACTTTCAATCTCAGCCTATCCCAAAACTCAGCATCATGAGGTTTCTGCTTTCCTTTCATCTTCCAAGCCTACCTGTCCCCTTGATGCTATTCCCTCAAACTGCTGCCTTCCCTTTCCCCTACTCTTACACCCATCCTCACACATATATTCAACCTCTCTCTTAAATCTGACATATTTCCATCATCCCTTTAACAGGCTCTAATTACACCAATCCTTCAAAAATTGGCAAATATTGCCTAATCTCTCTTGTTTCCTTGCCTCTAAACTTCTTGAGCGGATTGTTTACAAACACTTATCACACTTTCTATCAAATGACCATCTTCTTCATCCTTTGCAATCTGGTTTTTGCCCCCAACACACTACCGAAACTGCCATCACCAAGGTGACAAATTACTTGCTTACTGCCAAGTCTAACATTACTCCATGCTAATCCTTTTAGACCTATCTGCAGCCTTTGACACGGTTTACCATCCACTGCTGCTCCAGACCCTTGAATCCTTGGATATTTGTGACACAGCTCTACTTTCTACTTTCCTACCTTTCTAACTGTACCTTCAGTTTTTCCTTCTCTGGCTCCTCCTCCTCCCCTCTTCCCCTCTCTGTTGGGGTACCTCAAGGCTCAGTCCTAGGTCCCCTTTTTTCTTAGTCTACACATCATCTCTAAGCTCATTAGTCAAGTCCTGTAGGTTTCAGTATCATCTCTATGTTGATGACACCCAAATCTACCTTTCTGCACCAGACATTTCCTCCTCCCTGATGACTCGTGTCACCAGCAGCCTAGCTAATATCTCATCCTGGATGGCTTCTCACCACCCAAAAGATGAACCTCTCTAAAACTGAATTCCTACTATGACCTCCATCTACCAACCTCCCCGTTCCCCAAATCTTACTTACTGTGGACAACTCTGTCATCACTTCTACCCCCAGACTCGGTGCCGCAGGGTTTATACTTGATTCAGAACTTTCTTTTATTCCCCACATTTAAGGACCAGTAAACACAGTAGATTTGAATAATCAACAAATGCATGATAAAAAAAACAATGCAATAGCACTTAGTCTAAACTTCAAATGAGTAGTAGATTTTTTTTCTGACAATTTTAAATGTTATGTCTATTTCCACTACCCCTGTACTATGTGACAGCCATCAGCGAATCACAAATGCATACACGTACCATGTGACAGTCATCAGTCAATCACAAATGCATATAAGTTTATTCTGTGAATTCTTGCACATGCTCAGTGGGAGCTGGTGACTCAATAAGTTTAAATATAAAAAGACTGCACATTTTGTTAATGGAAGTAAATTAGAAAGTTTATTAAAATTGCATGCTCTATTTGAATAATGAAAGTTTAATTTTGACTTGAGTGTCCCTTTAAGTCCTTAGCTAATTCCAGCCACTTATACCTTAAAACATCTCTAAAATTAGTCACTTCCTCACTCAAGACACAACTAAGATTCTTATCCACTCCCTTATCATTTATTGCCTTGACTATTGCAATTCTCTGTTATCTGTTGTCTCCCAAGTTACTGCCAGTCCCCACTGCAATCCCTCATGAATGCCTCTGCCAGGCTTATTTTTCTTAAGCATTTCTCCACATCTACTGCACCTCTTTGCCAACACCTCCACTGGCTTCTCTTAGCCTCAAAAAAAAAAATTCTGACCCTAACATACAAAGCCCTCACCAACCTGCGCTCTCCTCTCTGCCGAAGACTTACTTCTCTCCTCATCTCTCATTACTTCCTCACACTCTCATCTGCAAGACTTTTCTAGAACTGCACCTGTCATATAGAACTCCCAGCCTCACTCAGTCTTTTCTCTAGTCTCAAAAACGTCAGTGTTTCTTGAAAACATATCTGTTCATGGACGCATACAACTTACTTTAAGATGTCTCTACTACTTATGTTTCCCTTTCCCTAAGCCTCCCCATATACTTCCTTTAGATTGTAAGCTTGAGAGCCTCTCTAACTGTAGCTCACTTTGTATAACAGTGCATCTAAGACTGATTGTACTCAAGGGTAGGCCGCTTCTCTCCTTTTGCTTATGTTTGTCAATGTAAGTGTAGTGATGAACATTGTACGCAATGTAACTTTTTATTGTATTGTACCCTGATGATTGTAATGTACTCTTGTATAGTGCTGCGTAACATGTTGGCACTTTATAAATAAACTATAATAATAATAATAGATGTAATACGGTTGCATTGTTGGTCGTACAATTAAGCTGTACCGGATACAGTGCCTTTCCTTTTTGCAGACAAATGAATATCCTTATATATTATATCAAACACTTTGGGCTCCCACTTGTGCATTAACTGCGCTAGAAGTAAGCACAACGGGTAACGCGTTGAAAGTAAAATGTTTTTGCACAAGCGCTAACTGATGCGCGCAGAAATCAGAACTTCAAATATCACAACCGGTTTAACCTATTCCCCTATAGACTTAAATAAAGTGGAAAAACACCCTACTCTCGCACAAACCCAATAACCGAAATATTAATATTTCGCATTCCAATGTTCTTCACATAGAAGAATATATTCTATTTATTTATAAATAAATATTTCTGATTTTTTTTTTGTTTTTATATATATATATATATATATATATATACTAGGCGATAAGACTGCCCAGAGGGCAGTCTATTTAAAAAAAAAACTACAAACCCCAAAGCTAAAATTACACAAAATAAAAAAAATTAAATTACAGAAAAAATAAACAAAGCTATCCAAAATAAAAAATAAACCTAAACTAATACCCCTATAAAAAATCCCCCCAAAAACAAAAACACCCCCTAATCTAATACTGATCTACCAATAGCCCTTAAAAGGACTTTTGTAGGGCATTGCCCTAAGTTAAAACAGCTCTTTTATCTAAACAAATGACCAATTACCCCATAACAGTAAAACCCCAACCCACCAAACCCCCCAAAATAAAAAAAAACTAACACTAAAATAAAACTAAACTACCTATTGCCCCTAAAGGGGCATTTGTATGAACATTGCCCTTAAAAGGGCATTCAGCTCTTTTACTGCCCTTAAAAGGGCAATCAACTCTTTTCAAGCCCAAAAAATCCTAATCTAAAAAAAAAGCCTAAAACTAAGCCCCAAATAGGTACTCACCGTTCCTGAAGTCCGGCGGAGAAGGTCTTCTTCCAGGTGGCTCCATCATCTTCTATCTTGATCTAGAACAAAGGCGGCACGGAGCGGAGGTGCGGAGCTGTCTTCCCCGATGCGTGGATCCTCAGTGGCGGATTTGTCAGTTTAGGGGTTAATATTGTAATTTATTTAGTTGGTGGTGTAAGGGTTAGGTAGTTTCTGTTGTGGGAGTTTAGCGATTTAAGGGTTAGGTTTTTTTTGTTAATACTTAGTATGGGCGGTTATGTTTATTTATTTTTCTTAATACTTTGTGTGGGTGGTTAGATTTTTTTAATACTTTGTGCGGGCGGTTAGTTTTTTTTCTTAATACTTTGTGCGGGCGGTTCTTTTTTTTTCATTCCATGCGGGCGGTTGCGTTTTTTAGTTATTTCATGCAACATTCTTTTGGCTGCCTCGTGCAGCCAACATTCCTTTGAGGATGCGTGCACAACTGGCGACGGACGCGTTACAAATGCGATTATATATAGGTGTATATATATATATACAGATCTATATAGGATTATCTATTTAAAAAATACTTAGAACATATTCCTCTATGTGAAGAACATTGGAATGTGAACTATTTACAGTAAATAAATATAGTATTAAATATGAATATTGCATAAATATGATTTTTTTTTTTCATGTTTTCAGCTACTTGACTGCATAGGGCTCCAATGCACTTATATGTCTATATATGTATACATATGTATTTATGTTCATATGTGTTTATATGTCTGTAGATACATATATACACATATAAATACATCAGTAAACACATACATACTTACATACTGTACATAAAAAAAAATTGTTATAACAAATTTGGATAAAGGGGGATCTGTAGTGATACAAAATATAGAACAATACTTTAAGGAAGCTTGATGCTACAAACACATACACCAAGTTGACATTTAGGGCACAATTTTTCAAGCTAAGGTGGACAGGGCGTACATATGCGCCCGTCTGCCCCAGCTCGCCTCTGGCAGGCAGCAATATGCTGCCGGAATTCAGCATTGCACAAGAGCACTATTTTGTGCTCTTGTGAAATACCGCCCCCTGCCTGCACACAGCCAATCACGCGCTGTGTGCAGGCAGGGGGCCACCTAAATACTAAATACTGACTGCAGGTTCTCTTGTGAGAACCTGCAGTCGTGGGGGGGGGGGCAAACGGCTTGATAAATTGAGCCCTTAATCCCACTAAGAAATTCAAACAAGATGTGGACCATTTTTTACATACATCTGTTCAGAACGGTTACATCAATGTAAGGACCGCTGAACAGCTTACAGTGGTACATTCGAGGGTTACAGTGTTTAAGCACTTATCAAAAATACACAAGGATGCTGAATCCCCCCCAAACAGCCAATAATTTCTAGGAAAAAGGCTGAGTGCATATATAGACACTTTATACAACCTATTGTAGTATGCACTCCAGGCCATATTAGGGACATCAAACATTTACTTAGAAAGTTGCAAGAGATACAGTATCTGTAGATAGTAAATGTATTCTCACAATTGATGTGACATCACTGTACTTATTCACAGCTTTGTCCTACTGCTCTTTATTGCATGAATCATAAGAACCTTCAGTCATACATTAATGCTTAATAAGCTTTGCAGGAAAAGTGTCCTATTATTTATTATATGAGCACATACAATGTGAGAGTAATTTCCATATAAAGATTACCTTGTGTATCACAGCTTTCCAGACAGATTTTACCTTAAAGCCTCAGATACTGCGTGGCACTTTACCTGGTTGCCGTATTACACACCTTTATTTATACATCAAAAATACATTTAAAAGTACTCATAATAACACTATCTGATAAAAAAATATTTTTTAATAAATTGCATAAAAAAAATTATACGGACTCAAAGATATGAGGTATCAGGTGTTAGAAAAAAAAAGCAGGCAAAGGGCTTTAACATAAAGATACTTACATGTCTAAATATATATATATATATATATATATATATATATATATATATATATATATATATATATATATATATATATATACACACCCTGTATGTATATATATATATATATATACACCCTGTATATATATATATATATATGTGTGTGTGTGTGTGTGTTTATATGTGTTTACATATGTATTTATATGTGTTTATAAGTATTTACAGACAAATATATACATATAAAGACATAAATACACAAGTACACACATATAGACATAAATATATGTGCATTGGAGACCTTTGCAGTCAAAAAGCTCAAAATACGAAAAATCATATATACTGTATGCAATATTTATATTTAATAAAGTGTTTAACTGTGTATGTACTGTAAATATTCTTTACAAAGGGAACATGTTCTAAGTATTTTTAAATAAATAGTCCTATATATATCTGTATATATCTATACCTATATATAATCATATATTTATATATATATATATATTTATGTATACAAAGATTAGAATATAACAGCGCGTATTGGACAGAGCTGAAATTAAAATCTGATTACTGAGGATAGAAATGCTGCCCAAAAATCCTGAGTAAGCTATTCTGGCGGTCCCCACCACCAAAAAACAGTCTATTTATAAACAATATGAACCAAAAGAATGGAAAATGGGTGCAGATCAACAATCCCCTATTACCACTGAAAATTAATCAGTTTAGCAAATTGGTTAAAAATACATTGAAATATTAAAAAGATTCAAAGAAATATTATAAAATATAAAAGTAATAACATAGTATGTACATATGTCAATAAATGTTTATGGTTAGAGTTATTAAAACAATATTGTCCTTAATTTAGTATCCAAAGTATGTTTGTAAAAAAGTCCCAGGTGAAGGAATTTCTTTATATAGCTATGCTTCAGGATAGTTGGTGTGCCCACAAAGACCGATAGGTATGTAAGAATTGCCTACTTACAAAAAAATACCTCAATCTGAATTAGGTAAATACCGCACAATTTGATAAGTAGTTGATTCTTTAGTCATAGGCTCCTTCCATTCGTAACTGTAGCCACTTTTATTCAATCCCCTCTCTCTAAGGGGATTGAATAAAAGTGGCTACAGTTACGAATGGAAGGCCTTGAGGGCCCATGTTTCTGGCGAGGGCCCATGTTTCTGGCGAATGGAAGGCCTTGAAATGCTTGTGCAATGCCGCCCCCTGCAGATTTGCGCGCAATCGGCCACTAGCAATCTAGTGTCAATCACCCCGATTGTATGCAATTGGGCGGATTGCTGTCCGCTGCCTCTGAGGTAGTGGACGAGTTAAGGAGCAGCGGTCTGATGGCTAGCGTGGAAACCGCTGCATACAGCTCCATACGGAGCTTGTTAAATCGGCCCCTATACCTTCCTGACTTACAGTAGAACCAGGTTTTTTAAAATGTTGCATCTCACATATGTTGAAGGATAGGATCAGAGAACATCTCTTATCATTTTCTCCCAGAACACCAGTAGCAAAACATTTTGTATCACATACCTGAAAATATATTTACATTTCAAGGGATAGATAATGTATCTCTTGATAATAAAGGGGAGACAGGCATGCAAAGTTAAACAAATGTGAAATGTATTGGATTTTCAAGTTACAGTCTGGTGCCCCTGTGAATATTAATGAAAAGTGTAGCTTATAAACAACAATTTCACTATTTCCTTTTCCTTTTTTTTAACCAGCTGGTTTTTGTACTACACACAGCACATTCACATCTCAGCAGCAAAAAAACACGTTTTTTTTCAACACACATTTACGTTAACACGTTTTTCAGCATGCTTTTACGCTAACACATTTTTTTCAGCACGCTTTTACGTTAACACATTTTATTAGCACGCTTTTACATTAACACATTTTTTCAGCACGCTTTTACGTTAACACATTTTATTAGCACGCTTTTACATTAACACATTTTTTCAGCACGCTTTTACGTTAACACATTTTATTAGCACGCTTTTACGTTAACACATTTTATTAGCACGCTTTTACGTTAACACATTTTTTAGCACGCTTTTACGTTAACACATTTTATTAGCACGCTTTTACATTAACACATTTTTTCAGCACGCTTTTAAGTTAACACATTTTATTAGCATGCTTTTACGTTAACACATTTTATTAGCACGCTTTTACGTTAACACATTTTTTAGCACGCTTTTACGTTAACACATTTTATTAGCACGCTTTTACGTTAACACATTTTATTAGCACGCTTTTACGTTAACACATTTTTTAGCACGCTTTTACGTTAACACATTTTATTAGCACGCTTTTACATTAACACATTTTTTAGGCATGCACGCGCTTTTACACACTTTCGCCAGCTGCACTTATGCCCTTCTGACTCGTATTTATACACATACTGCAACTTCTACAGTCACCTTCACTTATACTTTAATTCAGTATACGCATTACCACCATTCACATACCTCATATCACCTTATTTTTATATTTATCTCAATGTTTATGTTAAACATATTTCACTTTATTTTCACTTCTTCAGTTTTTCTTTCACTCATCCTCTTTCACACAGTTTTTCTTTCCTATCCATGTTGCAAGGAATAGTTGTATCTAAATCTGTTAATACACTAGCACTACTGGTTGGTTGTATTCTATTCAAATCATTGTACTGTCTGAATTGTTTTTATAATGTTTTTAACCCTTTATGATATTAACCAGGGATTAAATGGGAAGGGTATAAATATAAACCTGTAATGGTCACTAATTATCCCTGACAAAGTGCCATTACCAGCATAGGATTATGTCGGCCTTATCGTCACTATTGTATTACCTTATACGATGTTGTGTTTTATTTACATAATAAAAGTGAAATAACTTTTGCAAAATACTTCTAATTGCAGATTTCTTCTTTGAAGAGTTATCACAGCGTTGATAACTATTATTGTGCACAGAAAGCATGTGCACAACTGTCTTTTATGCATGCTCTACAATTTACAGTAATGATCAAGGGATGGCGCTTAGGGAATCCAGAATTGGAATTTAGGTAGTCCAGCAACACTGCTTGCATTTTGAGGGCAGTGCAGACAATTTGGCATAGTAATCACTGAAGCAGTGACATCCAAGCACTTTCTCACCTTTTTCATTTCGGCTTCTGGTGATAGAGGGGCATATGTATTAAGCTCCGAATGGAGCTTGATGCCCCGTGTTTCTGGCGAGCCTGCAGTTATGAAGCAGCGGTCACAAAGACCGCTGCTCCATAACCTGTCCGCCTGCTCTAAGCAGGCGGACACAGATCGCCGGAAATCAACCCGATTGAGTACGATCGGGTTGATTGACACCCCCTTGCTGGCGGCCCATTGGCCGCGAGTCTGCAGGGGGCGGCGTTGCACCAGCAGCTCTTGTGAGCTGCTGGTGCAATGCTGAATACGGCGAGCGTATTGCTCGCCGTATTCAGCGAGGTCTGGCAGACCTGATCCGCAGTGTCGGATCAGGTCCGCCAGGCCTTGATAACTGGGGCCAAAGAGTTTAGTTTGATCCAAGCTCTGCCTCCTGCAGTTACCTCTGTAGTAGGGTGTCTGTGTAGAAGGCGGGACCTGAAACTGATCCGAATTCAAGACTGTCCCATAAAATGTGAGACAGTTGTGAGTATTGCATTATTTTCTATGCCAAAAATATGGCCACATGTACAAAGAAGGTGTCTTGTAGAAATAAATACTGATTTGCTAATGGATGGTGTTTTTTTATCCTTTGCTTTACAAAAATTAGACCTCAAACCATTAAAGTCACCTATACTAAATACACCAGTTCTCTAGGATAAGCTGTATTGGCAAAATAAGTGCCTAAGGAATATATTACAAAGTATGGCTTGGAGTAAACAGTGTCCAACACAACTTAAATTATGATAATTATTGTAATTAAATGGTGAATTAATTATAAAGGTCAATTCCAAGTTAATCTCTGCTAAAATTGTGGGTTATCTATTGGTACATTGGCTATCTATAGAAATAGATTTAGTATGGAAAATATGTTGTCATAAAGTCCAAGGGGTCTATTTATCAAACCCCGGGTGGACATGATTCGCTATAACGAATCATGTCCGCTGTGCATTGCTAAATACCGACAGCATACGCTGTCGGCATTTAACATAGCACAAGCATTTCACAAGAAATGCGTGTGCAATGCCGTACCCTGCACATTCGCGGCCAACCTAAAAGGTGGCGCACGAGTTAAGAAGCAGCGGTCTTAAGACCGCTGCTTCTTAAAGGGACACTGAACCCAAATTTTTTCTTTTGTGATTCAGATGGAGCATGCAATTTTAAGCAACTTTCTAATTTACTCCTATTATCAAATTGTCTTCATTCTCTTGGTATCTTTATTTGAAAAAGCAAGAATGTAAGTTTAGATGCCGACCTATTTCTGGTGAACAACCTGAGTTGTTCTTGCTGATTGGTGGATAAAATCACCCACCATTAAACAAATGCTGTCCATGGTTCTGAACCAAAAATTGTCTCGCTCCTTAGCTTAGATGCCTTCTTTTTCAAATAAAGATAGCAAGAGAGCAAAGAAAATTTGATAATAGGAGTAAATTAGAAAGTTTCTTAAAATTGCATGCTCTATCTGAATCACGAAAGAAAAAAATTGGGTTTAGTGTCCCTTTAACTACAGTTTCTGCCGAGCCAGAAACTACGCTGGGAGATAGCAGCATCTTCTGCTTGGTGAATCTCCCCCTAAGGGTGGACATACTGAATGAACCCAACATATAAATAAATAATCCAAATGGGATGTAAAAAAAAGAAATATTCATGAAAGGTATTTGAAAATCCATAAAGGAATTAAATAATAATAATAGTATGCAACACTTAATCATTCATAGACAGTACCTCTTTACCCTTTACTTCTGTGAAAGCTTCACTTTAAATTGTCAAACCACAATCAACTTATTATACTTTTAGGTGAGTGTTTTCTTATATTGGACTTATTAATTTTGTATTGTTTTAGTTATTACTCCCACGAGAGAACACTCCTATAAGTTACTCACATATTTTAAAGCCTATCCCAAAAGAAACATTCAGCAGAAGTGTTAGTCATTAGCAATATGTTGTTTTCATTAAATTTCATTGTTTTATTTTGGATCAAGAAATATTTCCGTTAAACCCACCTATGTTGCTTGGATTCCATGTTTTTGCACTGATATAAAGAGAGCCCTATACTGAGTTGTGTATAATACTCTGCAGAGAATTATTCTGAAAAATCAGAAATGAAAACTATTACTGATATCCACTCTTGAAAAGAAGAGTCCACTTGAATGGTCTTGTACAAAGTAAATAAAATGTATACTTATACACAAACTTTGAGTAATTATTTAGCAAGCTATAGATACAGTAAGTGAATTACTGTTTGACAATGAGCAAAATAGTATATGGAAAGTATAATGGAAAGTGGTAGTGTAGGGACATAAAAATGGATAGACAGATAAGAGTATTGTGGCCACTGATACATAGGTTGGATAACACTAGTAAAGGTTGAATGGAAACCAGTAACACCTTAAATGAGCATATCATAGACCTATAAATATGTTTTTATGTTTTCATACTTTTTAATAAAATAAACACTACTGGATACAGGATATATAGTCCCCATGCCTTTTATGTTCCTAGCAACAACAAAAAACAACATATAGGTATGGGTCACACATTTTCTTCATACTTATGTATAGGTGGAGGCAAACATAATTCAACTTAGTGAGGTCTTAAATAAAAAACAATCTTATGGACCATTAGATTACCCATGCCTCCCCAGTATCCATTAATTATGCATATAGCAATATGTTTCTAAAACCAACAGAGGGAACAGATTATAAATGTAATTTTATAAATCATTGAACTCCTAACATCACATGCAATACTAGTTATTCCTCAGTTGTTATAGGTAAAAACTTACTTAAATATCATAGCATTAATATTTTATTAACATTAATTCTCAAAGTGTCTGTTCACAGATAAAGGTAATCCTTGTGTTTGTTAGTTTGGAAGAGGATTGATTCCATTTGCAAAATTCCAACTTCATTATTGAATTTATACTCCAGTGTCCAGCATTCACCACATAGTAGAAATGTTCAAAATTATAAGCTCTTTGGAGTGCTAAGCTGAGAGTGCGCTACTAGTGGAGTTCATCATGTAGTTAATAATGAGCACAACACATAACTCACCACTTGTAATACAAGCACAAGGAGCAATTTTAATAGCGCTTCCTGCTCTATTTATTAAAAGTATAGGGAGCACTAAAAAAAAGTTTTGGCCTTTTTAAGATGCTATAGTTTAAATATTTAACCCTCCATTTGTAATACCATATTTGTCAGATTTGACATTACTGGTCTTTTTATGGGGGTGCCGCTTTCAATAGTGTGGTCTCACCACCAGTGGCGAGACTGCGCTATTTTAGCAAGCCTTCCGGAGGGAGGATCTAAAAGCTTGGTCTTGCCACTTGCGGCAAGACCCACGCTATTATAGCCACACAATCCATTAACGACCAGCGACGTACAGGGTATGTTGCGGTAGTTAAGGGGCTAAATATATGTAGCTTTGTTTTTAACAATAAAGACATTTTACAAATATATATCACAGGATTACAGTTGACTCTTCAGTGGTTAACCCCTTAATGACTGAGGACGTGCAGGGTACGTCCTCAGAAAAAAGGCAGTTAATGCCTGAGAACGTACCCTGCACGTCCTCAGTCTGGAAAGCAGCTGGAAGCGATCCTGCTCGCTTCCAGCTGCTTTCCGGTTATTGCAGTGATGCCTCGATATCGAGGCATCCTGCAATAACATTTTTAAGCCATCCGGTGCAGAGAGAGCCACTCTGTGGCCCTCTCTGCACCGGAGATTGTTGGCTTACCGGCGTTGGTGGGTGGGAGGCTGGTGGGAGGCGGGTGGTGGCCATCGATGGCCTTGGCGACTTGCAGGAGGGGCGGGATCGTGGGCGTGGGCGGTCGGGGGCGCGCACTGGCGCGCGCGCGTGCACGGAAGGGCGGGGGCGGGCGCGTGCACGGGGAGGGAGCGGGTGGGAACCGCTACACTACAGAATAAAGTAAAAAAAAAAAGCATACAAAAGGGAATAAAAGTTTTTTTATTTATAAATCAATTAAGGTGTTGGGGTTTGTCTGTTAGGGGGGGTGAATCTACACTACAGAATTTATATTTTTGTTTTAAAAAAACACGTTTTTTTCTTGAAACTGGGTACTGGCAGACAGCTGCCAGTACCCAAGATGGCCCCCAATATTGCAGAGGGGGAGGGTAAGAGAGCTGTTTTGGGGGTGGATCAGGGAGGTTGGGGGCTAAGGGGGGATTCTACAAAGTAGCATATGTAAATATGCTTAAAAAAAAAAGAACAAATTAAAAAAACCTTTTATTTTAGTACTGGCAGAGTTTCTGCCAGTACTTAAGATGGCGGGGACAATTGTGGGGTGGGGGAGGGAAGGGAGCTGTTTGGGAGGGATCAGGGGGTCTGATGTGTCAGGTGGGAGGCTGATCTCTACACTAAAGCTAAAATTAACCCTGCAAGCTCCCTACAAACTACCTAATTAACCCCTTCACTGCTAGCCATAATATACGTGTGATGCGCAGCAGCATTTAGCGGCCTTCTAATTACCAAAAAGCAACGCCGAAGTCATATATGTCTGCTATTTCTGAACAAAGGGGATCCCAGAAAAGCATTTACAACCATTTGTGCCATAATTGCATAAGCTGTTTGTAAATAATTTCAGTGAGAAACCTAAAATTTTGAAAAATTTAACGTTTTTTTAAATTTGATCGCATATGGTGGTGAAATGGTGGCATGAAATATACCAAAATGGGCCTAGATCAATACTTGGGGTTGTCTACTACACTACACTAAAGCTAAAATTAACCATACAAGCTCCCTACATGCTCCCTAATTAACCCCTTCACTGCTGGGCATAAAACACGTGTGGTGCGCAGTGGCATTTAGCAGCCTTCTAATTACCAAAAAGCAACACCAAAGCCATATATGTCTGCTATTTATGAACAAAGGGGATCCCAGAGAAGAATTTACAACCGTTTATGCCATAATTGCACAAGTTGTTTGTAAATAATTTCAGTGAGAAACCTAAAGTTTGTGAAAAAATTTGTGAAAAAGTGAACAATTTTTTTTATTTGATCGCATTTGGCGGTGAAATGGTGGCATGAAATATACCAAAATGGGCCTAGATCAATACTTTGGGATGTCTTCTAAAAAAAAATATATACATGTCAATGGATATTCAGGGATTCCTGAAAGATATCAGTGTCCCAATGTAACTAGCACTCATTTTGAAAAAAAGTGGTTTGGAAATAGCAAAGTGCTACTTGTATTTATGGACCTATAACTTGCAAAAAAGCAAAGAACATGTAAACATTGGGTATTTCTAAACTCAGAACAAAATTTAGAAACTATTTAGCATGGGATTTTTTTGGTGGTTGTAGATGTGTAACAGATTTTGGGGGTCAAAGTTAGAAAAAGTGTGTTTTCTTCCATTTTTTCCTCATATTTTATAAAAAAAATTAGAGTAAATTATAAGATATGATAAAAATAATGGTATCTTTAGAAAGCCCATTTAATGGCGAGAAAAACGGTATATAATATGTGTGGGTACAGTAAATGAGTAAGAGGAAAATTACAGCTAAACACAAACACCGCAAAAATGTAAAAATAGCCTTGGTCCCAAACGGACAGAAAATGGAAAAGTGCTGCGGTCATTAAGGGGTTAAAGGGACAGTCTACCATAGAATTGTTATTGTTTTAAAAGATAGATAATCCCTTTATTACCCATTCCCCAGTTTTGCATAACTAACACAGTTATATTAATATACTTTTTACCTATGTGATTACCTTGTATCTAGGAACCTTCTTCCAGCCCCCTGATCACATGACTGTGACTGTTTATTATCTATTGTCTTAAATTTAGCATTGTTTTGTGCTAGATCTTAAATAACCCCCTGTGCCTGAACACAGCGTTATCTATATAGCCCATGTGTACTTTCTGTCTCTTTGTGTTGAAAAGAGATTTAAATAGCATGTGATAAGAGGCAGCCCTCAAAGGCTTAGAAATTAGCATATGAGCCTACCTAGGTTTAGTTTAAACTAAGAATACCAAGAGAAAAAAGCAAATTTGATGATAAAAGTAAATTGGAAAGTTGATTAAAATTAAAAGTCCTATCTGAATAATGAAAGTTTAATTAATACTAGACTAGTAGTGTCATGTCTGACTCATTCAATCGTTTGTGTAAAATGTGTAAAATGTTAAATCTCCAGTTTATAAAAATGAATAGATTGTGCTAGAATGTATTGTTTATTTGGAGATGCAGAATAAGGGAACTACGTTTCACAACGACCAGAAACAATGTTGATTTTGATGTTACAGTTCAAGTAATCAAAGTTTATTTTGCTATTTTTTTATATATATATTTTTTTTAAATTAGCTTTTCTTCATATTATTTTTTCAGATTAATCCTGGCGTTTTTGATTTGGCAAGAGCAGAACATTTCAGAATTCTGTGTTAGATGTTTTACAGCTCAATGGCTCTCAGTAACAGCTCATGAGGGAAAAATTGCACCCCAGGTGCATTAGTGTTAAATGAGCGTTCTTTAAAGTGAAGCTGGAAACATTTGTTGGTATAATGTTCCTGCCCTCAATTT